>NC_081406.1:178571005-178718505 GCF_030272615.1 Cryptomeria japonica | reverse complement strand
GTAGAAGTTAATTTTACAATGCTAAATTTTTTTTTTAAAATTGTTTAATATTTTTCTTTTTAAATTAATGTATGAAATATATTTTATTGAATATTAATATTTGACATAATTTTAAAATCAAAGTTTACATTAATATCGATTAGAAAATTTTATTTTATTAAATTTAGGTTATTATTTTTTTAAATATTAGATATTTCGTATGTGTGTGTGTGTCTATATATATATATATATATATATATATATGTATGTATGTATGTATGTATGTATGTATGTATGTATGTATGTATGTATGTATGGACACCTAAAAAATTGCACAACTAATTAAATGAATTTTATTCTTTTAATCATCATTTATTCACCTATTAATTAGACTAATGTTTAATTAATATCCCTATTCTTGTGATCAACCTATTAATCAAATTAAAGATTTGATTAAAATCATTTTCTTCTAGCCTAACCTATTAATTAAACTAAGATTTGATTAAGTACCCTTTTGCCATTTAATTGAATAAATCTTATTTATTTAATTAAAACCCCCTTTTCCCATTTAATTGAATTTATATGTGATTAAAAAATTCCTTTGCATTTACATAAATCATTCTTTATTTGTGAATAGCCCCCCCCCACTTGCAAAATCCTACAAATGCAAGTTGCACCCCTTTTGGCTAAAATAAATCTTTTATTTTATCTAAAATTGCCTATTTCCCTCCACTTGCATTCTCCTACATTTTCCATTAGCATGCTAATATTCTTCTAGAATCCCTCTAATCCCTCATTAATTAGCTTAATTATTCTAATTATGTCACATCTCTAAATTTGGGGGAGTCACTTCTCCAAATTTGGAAGAAAGTCTTCTAAATGCATTTAAGACTTTATTTTCTTCAACAAGTTAACTTGTCAATTCTTCTAAATTTTGTAAGTCTCTTACATGAGACTTAAAGGTTGTCTAACTTTCAACAAGTTAACCTCCGAAGTCTTCAAAAGACATTTAATTCCTCTTACAAGACATCATCCTAGCCCGTGATGGTTGTCCCTTTGACCATCCTTCAACATTGCACAAGATTTTACCTCTTGGACAATAGCATGCTCCCTTGGATAATAGAATTATCCAATGATGTCATCTGTTGAGGTTATCCCTAATGCTTACTTAACATCTAATTTGTGCTTATCATCCTCTCAATCCATCTCAAGGTGACATTTGTCAACTTGGGATTGGATTGAATTCCCCTCATGGATTGATAACCTTCCATCCTAGCCCTTTTTGAGATTCCTCAATCTCAACCATCCATTTCTCTAGTTTTCCTATAAATAGAGCCCCTTCCTTCACTCTTTGATATCCATCATCTTGTGCATCAAACTTATAGTCATTTTGTAGGTTATCAAGGAGTTCAATTTGTCATCTTCAAGAATTTAGATCATCTTAGTTGCATGCTAGTTTAGCTTTCATCATGTTGATAGTATCATGCTAATCCCATTTTCATGCTAGCTTAATTCATAGCCATTGTATATCAATTTCATAGCAATCTCTATGTTAATTTAATTAGCACACACAATCTTTCAATATAGAATCAATCTTAGTCTCACATCTTGCATTCCATCTTGCATTCCATCTTGCATTTCATCTTTTCATATTATTTGATCATCTAGCTAGGATCTTAGTTGCATTCATTTTGATCTTGGCATATCCTTCAATCTCATGATTTAGGTTGGCATCTAAAAGATCAAGTGCTCTTCCAAGTGAGAGCCACCTTGAATCTTGAAAATCCTTGGAGATAGAGGAACATGAGACATGCTTGGAGTTCTTGATTTTGAAGCTAACTTATATTAGTTTCAATTTTGATTTTTAACTCTAACATAATGTTTCATGTGTGTGCTTGTTGTTGTTTGATTCTCTTTTGTTTGATGTTGGTTTGATATATATATATATACTTGATTGATGTATTTATTAGTTTCTTTATGAACAACATGTAGGATCACCCTATTTTCTCTAGTACCACGAGAAGTATAGAGGAGTATCTCACCTTATTAGTTGATCCATTATTAATTGTGCTTAATTATGATTCTTATCCATTGAAGGTAAGTCAACATGAACAACTCATCATAATCCTATCATAAATATTTTTATATTAGAAGAGAGATTTTTTTAACATAATTTTCATGATTATTTGTGCACTATTCCCTCTTATACATCCATCCCATTATATTTCTCCCCGTTCAATACCCACTTATTTTTACCATTTATCTTTTGAAATTATTAATAGCTATTTACTTTTAAATAATTACTACTCTCTATAATCATAATGATGGAATGTCCATAATAAATCTCACTCTAATTTCTATATTCCTCCTTAACCATGTATTCATAAATAGTTATATTTATGTTTGTATTTGTATTTGTATTTGTATTTGTATTTGTATTTGTATCTGTATTTGCATTTGTATTTGTATTTGTATCTATATTTGCATTTGTATTTGTATTTGTATTTGTATTTATATTTATATTTGCGCACATGCATGTGCACACACACACACACATCCATTGAGCAAGAAATAAGAAATATCCATCATTACCCTTGGGTACAATGCTAAGATTTGATCTTTTGTTTTCTTTCTCCTCGACTGTAGGCATTCGTGCATGACTTGAAAAAATTTGATTATGAATCAAATAATTGAATATTAATGAAAAGTTCAAATGTAATTAATAATCATGTCCCTAAGAATTGATTTTTATGTAATAGGCTTCAAAGTGTATGAAGAATGCCTCTATTAGTGTATATGCTTCTTTTCTTTGTTAAGATTTAGCAGCATGTTTACTTGTTCCTTCTTTCTCCCATTACCTCCATATTTTATCAATCATTCCCTCTTCTAAATTTTTCATATATTAAATTTAAATGTACCATCATTGTCATAATTTTTTTTCACGTTTAAAATAGAATTTTTTAGCTCAAAAATGAGGATAATGATTAAATTTTAAAGCCTCCAAATTGTTAGAATATAGATCTAAAGTATTTTATTCTACTATGTTGTCTTTCGCTGTGAGGGAGATTCATTTTTCTTTCATGCATACTCTCAAATTGTTGCATAATAATCAACGACTAATATTTCTGGGAGAGACAGAGGGATGGTGATCTTGAGATTCTTACATCCTTATCATCCAACTCAAATTTGAAATTAAGGGTTCTTCACAAATTAAAACAAATGAATGGGGTTTAGGCACACTATCTAAGATCGACATCACATTAAAAAATTTCAAAACCTCCAAGAGGACATTTGTAGAAGTAAAAAGTCACATGGCTATTATATGAAGGCATGTGGATCTATAAAAATCAAGCGGACATTATGGGAAGTCGTGTGGCTGCATTAAAATCAAATGGGCATTATATATAGGAAAGTGTGTGGGTGCAGAGTAAGTAGACGGCCATGTTGTAAAATTGATTAAGAAGCTATCAGATGAATTTAGACTGCTGTAGAGTGAATATTAATGTGTCACATCAAAACTATAAAGGAAAGGGAAATATAGTAGGTGTATCGAGGGAAGCGATATATTTTTAAAAGACCAAACTCCATGTGATCGCCCATATCATGGTCAAGTGGCATTAAGACCTTAGGATGATTTGCACGGGTGAGGACATTATAACTAGCATTTGGGTTCATTGGCATGATGCTTTTTTTATTATTATTATATTACTTTTCTAAAGTTAAATCTAGGAACAAGAGCTCTCATGTCGCTAGAATTCTTGTCTTTTGCTAAAAGATTGAGATTTGTTCTATTTTTGTTTTTAAAAATGTCAAGCTGAACATTGAGCATCGAGGATATTGTATGTATAAGCTATCTAAGGTTATTTCGAATAAGAATAATGTATAGAAAAAGGGAGTTTGGAACTCCTATGACATAAAACATGTACACTAGTACAACATCAATCCTTACATCATATAAAGTATGCCATTTTTTCATTGAGAAAGTTAACAACCTTACCTTTGTTTTAGAACATGCCCTAATTTACTTTCAGCGAAACCCTAAGTTCAAAAGCATGTATTGAAGATAAGAGTACATGTCACATCAACAAAGGATAAACATGTATCATGTGAACCAAAAAAACTAGAAGAGCAATCTCCTTCATTTAAATAGGGAGTAAAGTCCAATCCAATATCATATTAATCTTTGTTTAGATTATATTATAATCCACAATATAGATTCATTATTAGACTTTCAATTTTACTCATTGATCATATAATCAAATACTAGAATATTTATATATTGAAAACAAAAATTAATAAAGAAAAAATATTTGTAATTTTTGTAATGTAGTTGAGGTCCAACCAATTGTGTTTACCAAAAATTATGGCATGAGTCCATGCATGAGACATTTCTGGTCAAGGTTCTTCATCTAAAAAAGCTTATATGCTAATTAGCACATGAAACTAAAACTAGAACTAGCAATTGAACCTAAAGGAGGTTCGCCATAGGATATTAAAAATAAAGCTTAAATATATTTTAATATTGTATAATTATTTATATAATAATTAAAGTATGATTCTTCATGTGAAACATCCATATAGAATTTTTAGATATCATTATAGCTTATCTTCACAATTTACCATTTCAATTTATATATGTATTTGAAAACTAAATATTAACAAAATATTACCAAATTTATTTGAGAAAATCAAGAATGTAGACAAATTGAAGAATATTCTCCACCTAGTTTGAGTGAGATTAATATTGGATTCTCTACACATGCAGTGCTAATATATTATTTGAAATATATATGATTAAGTTTAACAATTAAAGGAAAAAATTATTTATTTTTAAAATAATTATTTTTTTATGTTTTTATTTATAGTTCAAAAATATGATTAGTTAAAATAAAGTAATAATGTAATATTTTTAACGACAATGATTGAATTATTCTTGACTATTACATTATTGAAAGATTTAATGTTTAACTAGAATATTTCAAGTAATATCTTTCATATATATTAATTTATGTTGTCAATATTCATTCACATTGTTGTACAACACTTAGTGAAATAGAAACTCTTATTTAATTAAAAATGAAGTGGTCTTCTATTAAATTTATTTTTTTATATAAAATCAATATACATGGAATCTTTATATCAAGAAACTATTAATTTTATTTGTGAGTGATTTATTAATATTAAATTATTAGATATCTATTAATACATTTTTATTTAGTATATCAAATGAAACATAAGGTTATACCAAAAACTATTTTACACTTAAGATACACAACCACAAGATACTTCTAAATTTTATTATAGTTTTCTTTCTATAAACTAATGTAGCTAATATGAAATCATGAATGGTATCAAAAAAGAAAAGTCCGGGGAAAAGCTTCCATAAAATATATATTTAGGGAAATCATTTGTCTAGTGTCAAATACAAGAATCAATTGAACTAGAGTTTTGTTCTAATGAAGATGTCTAGGTCCTTAAATTTTGACGAGCTTTAATATTTTTTCAAAAAAATTATATCACTTTTACTATTATTTTCCTATTTATTTAAGTTACAACCATAATAACAAGATATTTGATCTCTTTAACTTTACAAACTATTTAATTATGGAGTAGACATACATATTCTAAAATGTAACATTATAATAAAATAATTAAAAAACAAAATTAATATTGATAATCATTAGTCACTTATTATTTCAAATGTTATTGTTACTTTACAAAGTCTAGCTTACCAATTTTTACTTCCAAGATATTAAGTAAATTGTATGAAAGTATATAAATATGGCAATGATATTAGAAGCTATAAGAATCAAATATTTAAAATGAAGACTAAAACATTCAAGAATATATATGTTGGGTGAATTCATGTGTAATTATGAGAGTTTTTCAATTATTCTCCTCACATGCTTTTCCTATCTTATAGTATTGCTCATTGCTATTCAAAACAATGGTAAAAGAAAACTCTTCTAGAACTTGTAGTAAATACCCACTCCTTAGGTATACAAAGACTTTTTTCCCTTTTCAAAGATAACATGTGGCAAGCCTACCTTAATGATATGTATAGAAATGTGTAGTTAGTAATGCATTAATAAATGCACACATCGCACAGATAATAGTGCATGAAAGACGGTAGGCAAAACAAAATGAATAAACAGGAGGAGAGAAACTTTCCGGTGTAGAAAAATTTTAGATATGGAAGACTTTTAGAAATATTTAATATTTTTGTTATGTTTATTCTCATTGGTTAGAATTTTTTTTGTTACAAAATTTTAATTGAAAAAGAAAATAACCCTATTAAAATTAGAAGCGAGCAATGGAAAAAGAGAAAAAATAGATGAAAATTAAAGATTTATTTTTTTGTTGGCACAATTCTCAAAATGAAATTAATTGAATTTTAGTGAAACTAAAAACATTAGTCTCTATCTATAAGATAGGGAATAAAAATATTACAAGTTGTATTTTATAAGATTAGAAATTAGTAAATAATTTTATTGTAAAAATAGTAAGTCAATAATTCAAATTAAGAATATGTAATATAATTGAAACCCAATTATATGTAAAGTCTATGAGAATTATATTATATCATGTTTCAAATTGTAGTTTTTTTTATCATATTTTATCTTAGGATGCATACATTTTAGATGACACATGGAATTGAAATACACTTTGCGATAGAATTTTAAAGTTACCATAATAAAAGGGAAATGAACTTGGTTGTGGAAATTCGACTAGTCTCAAGTAGGTTTTAACATTGAGTGTTGGCTTATCTATTATACTCAATAATATACCTCTAATGTGTTTTAGAAAAAAAATACAATCCTTATTACAAAATAGCATAAATAAATCTTGTATATGATGGCAAACATACAATCCAAGATCTTTAAGTTGAGATACAACCTTGTGCTATTTAAAAATTTGATCTACTTTGGTGAATAGAAGTTCATCCAATATTTAGGATAGAAATAAAATTCATTAATTACCATCTTCAGACAGAGCTGAAGTGTAAAATTGCTACTAACTATTTGAATATTGAAGTAAAACCATCTACCCATAATAATGGGTGTAAGATAATACAAATGATAGATCTCACACAACACAAGATATTTTTTTTAGACCAACATACTCTAATATCCAATATATGTAAAAATTGAATAAACACATTGTAAAGTCACACCAGAATATTGAAGGGGGGGGGTGTTGAATCAATCTTCAATTAAACCATTTAGAAACACTTAAAACCATAATATTCTAATAGAAAATTAGTAGAAATGAAATTAGAAAGAACAAATCATTCGACACCATTGTACATAAGAACTCCAATTTTGTGTGGAAAATCCAACAAGGGAAAAACTACAGTGAGAAAGATGCTTGGAGCTACTATCCAAATCCAACCTCACAATAATAAAAAAAGATTAAAATTTTTTTTTACGGCTACAATCCAAATAATCTAGAACTTCTTGAAACATAGTTTCATGGCTACAACCAAAGAAAGTTTGTTGAGCATTACCGAATGCTAAGAGGGGGGTTTTAGTTAGCATATACTAAAACTTGATTACTTTAAGAATATTTAATCCATTAAGTCTTCACAATATTAATCACCACACATACATGAAAGTGAATAATTGAAATAACATAAACATTCATACAAGAACAACTGAATTTTCTATGTGGAAAACTCAAACTGGGAAAAACCATAGTGAGAATCAAACTCACAATATATGTAATAATTGTTTACAATGATTTAGGCCATAGGACAAGGAGGTCACTACTCTGTACTTGCAAAAGAAAGATGCACAACCTTAGGGAAAGATACAAAAGAGAGACCTGCACACTTAAAGATCACTTCTTCAGAGAAAGATACAAAACATTTGTCCAGATTTAATAAGAATAATAGATTGAATAGTAAAAGAGAATAGCATCTACCAATATGTAGATAATAGCTCACAACTTAATTATCATCTAATCCAACTTTCATCTTTGTATTGTAACAAATCCCGACCTCCAAATCACCTCAAACTCACATTCTACTCAAACACATACCACCTATAATTTCTGAAATAAACTTCATATTCACATCTCACACACACTTCATAACAAAATTGATTTGTCCTTTATATATTAATTGGATCAACAATAACCTCTATTAGGTCGACATAAATATGTAGCCTGTATATGTATCATCTACCCAGAATATTACATGCAAAAGGAAAGAGAAATGTTTGAAGATTCACACCATGTCAACAAACCTTCCAATTATTTCCAAAAAGATTCTACACACAACCACATGAACACAAAACACATAAGTCAAATCATATTAAGCTATCTCACCTAGACATTTGAACCTAAAAATAAGATATGTAAACAACTACAAAAGAAACATAACACACTAGGAACATAATCCAATGATCCAAAACATCCTTAGAGTACTAAAAAGATGAGGAATGCAACACATTCCTCAACAACATCCTGAAACTACACACACTCTAAACACAAACATAGATCGCTCTCGTACTAAAACATTTATCCATCTAAAAGCTAAAATATTAGAAGATCGATCTGCCATAACAATTATACTCTAATCTAAAAATCAATTTGATACATATCCAATATAACCAAACAAAGATATCATTCACTAGAAAAGTCAACAAAGATAGTCACATAGTTTTTGGACCAAGAATAAACATGTCAATCCTCTAGAAATACAACATATCATTTTTATTTACCATCCAAAAAACTTATAGTTAGATTTCATATATAAAATAACATATCCACATATTTATGAAAGGAACTCATCATACTACACATATTTTGCATACAACTCTGTATCATATCACTTACAAGTAAACATCCAAACTTAATCAATATTAAAAAATCAACCAAAATATTATTAGACCAAACACTTCACCATCATGTCATTTTCAAATCACCATTTGGACCACTAACAATCCAACAAAAAGATCAATTATATACTTCATAAATCTCTATATTATATTACTTCTGGACAAACATCTAAACTGCTAACAAGTACCACTAAGAAGCACTAACAATTTTGACATCAATGACAACAAAGACTCATATGTGCAATAGTATCCTCTTTGTCATTGATGACAACACAAAATAATTCTACTTCTCTCCCATATACAAAATACTTATCCCCTTTTGACATTAAAACAAAGGGCAACTTTACTTACTAGGAAAACAATATAGGTTTGTGACTTCTTTATCATAAATAATCACTTACATCATAGGTCTTCAAAATAAAAAAAATAATTGACTGTATACAAAATACCTTCAGATAACCAACTACCCAACCATTGTCTATAAAAACCAACATAGATTACTTGGCCAAATGTTCTTATTTTGTTTCTTAGAGGCATAAGAGAAGACTCCCATGAACAAATAGTAGTAGAAAGAATTTTACTCTAATACTCACACTCAAGACATAATTTTTTTGCAATATCAAAAATGTTAAAATCCTCCACACTATTTTTTCAATGGTGACTTGTAACTTTGTAGCTATTTCCTCTTATGTCTTAACTAGATTTGTTTTATAGCCTCTCTTAGCCTTTTGAGTTACAATTTGGGCTCCATGTGACTTTCATAGTTTGGTTAAATTTTCTTAACTAGGTTTTATTTATTGCCTCTCTTAGCCTTTTGAGTTGTAATTTGATCTCCCTATGACTTTCTCAGTTTGGTGAATGGGCATTATGACTAGCTGATAAGAGGGATGAAAATCCACAACTAGAGCCCCTTATGAGGCCTTGTGCTACTCCACAATATTGGTCCCCTCCACAAACTTAGGATCTTTTATCATTAGCCCCTTTGAGCGACTTATGTACATCAACAAAAATAGCTCCATCCAAGGTAAATGAACATCTTACACCATATTGATATCCATAGGATAGATATCAGAACTGGTGGGTTCCTCATCTAGTAAGTCATTTACTACTTATTCTAGAAAATTTTCCTCAATCTTATCAAGAATTTTATTAACTATTCACAGTATTCATTGTTCTAATATCTACTCTTTCCTAGTAGAAACAAAAGGAGTTCCCATTTGTTCATAGGGGGAAAGTGGGACTTTATCAAGATTGACTTATTTAGTGTCTTTAACGAACCTCCTAGAAAAAGGAAGAGATGGCTTGAAATTGTTTTGGATCGATCCATGAGTAGCTCACACTTTAATCCGCCAACTAGACTCAAAGATCATTAACATAGACTTTTTGTACAAAATATCACCTTTTACAAAGGATTAACATATTGGTGGTGACCCTCCCATTGACAATATTTTGCTCCATCTTTTGGTCAGATGCCAACACATTTCCTAGTTCTTTAAAATTGTTTGATTTGTAAATTCAAAGGGGAGTTTGGGAAAATCAACCTAAATTGGTGAAATAGAGTCTTGGCCTTGTCCGAAGACAAAGTTAGGGGACAAGGAAGAAATAGTACAAAGGGTTTCTTTAGTAAAAAAATGATCCTAGGAGGAGAACATCATTTTCTGCTATTTTATCATTGAATATAATGATAATGGGACAATTAGATATGACAAAAATGTCTAAAATCTCCCCCAGTGCTGAGAAACATATGCTTGAAAATATGAGATGCATATTTTTGAGGTCCAATCCTATAAAAGGTTTGCTCATTGCTAGATCTCCAGACCTCTTGATGCTACTTTAAACTTGAACATGTCAAGGAAGAGTGTTTCTTTGGCCTTTTTTGTCATCCGTGCCAATTTATTTCAATAACCTTGGTCTACAGATATCCATTAGCCTTCTTGACATTTCTAAAAAGAAAATGACTATGTGACTATTCACTTTTATCTGTTATGTTAAGTTTAATATTTGGCACTAGAAGCCCTATATTTCCTTTAAGGTCTTTCTAGTTTGAAAGGCATTTTGGGTGATAGGTTTCTCTTCAAGTGGGATCCTATTAAGGGAAACAAAGACTATTCTAAAGCACAACACAAAAGCATTCATGGGAACACAATACTATGCACAAGTATAATGCACATTGCACTAAGAAGGACAAGTATAAAACATAACAAGGATCTATCAAACATATCTATTCACAACTACACATGATAGGATAGTAGAGTCCAAGAAGGTGGGAGTGTCATTGCACAGTGCAAAGAAATAGCTCACGTGGAACCAAAAGGTCCATTCATGAACACATGCAGATTTGATCATGCTAGATAAATGCCCCAAGGACGATCAGGCCTTTCCTCTCCCATCAATATTATATGGATTAATTTTGTAATCTTTAATGTAAGTTTCTTTCTCAAAAAGCTACAAATACAAACACTTTAGAAATTTCTTTCAAGTGTTGCTCTTTTATTTAAAATTTTAAATAGAAGATTTTCTATTGCTCATGATAAAATATATGGGTCTTGTGAAGGATGTATATTCTTTAAGTGCCCCTACATGGTTTCATAAATTACTAACAATGATATTTGATGCTTTAACAATCATCCTCTATGAATACTCTTTTGCCATTAAAATAGTGATAGCTAAAACATTTTGGGCCACAATAGGTGATTAGTGTATCATATTAGATGTTGGAAAGAATGTTCAAGGATAATATAATCAATATTTATGTTTATTCTTACATATGATGTAAGTTTCCTCTTAATGGCTTTGGAAGGAGCTTAGTTTTGGTGTGATAATTTAGTTTTAATCTATTACTTATTTTACCAACTCATAGTATTAAGTAAAAATCAACAATATAAGTCAAGTGGCTCTTCGCCTAAAAGTGAAATTACTCAATTTTAAAGAGCCTACTGGGGATAATGTCTTTCATAATACATTAGCTCAATATCACAAGGACCAATGTGGAGATTACACCCTAAGACAAATAGATTGAGTCAACACCATTGATTTTGGTTTTTTATGCACCTAAGGATTATATTGTTTCCTCACTTCAACCACAAATTACCCCTCTAGTCTATAATACTTAGTTGAAGAAATATAATTATTCATGCACCTAAATAATTTCATCACTTCCAACTACAAATAACACTACTCACTGAAAGAAGTTTAGCTAGACCTATACACCAACATAGTAAATTATTTTTACTTCCAACAATATATAACCATGCTATCTTTATCACTTAAGAAAAAGAAAGTAGTTATCCAATCAAGATAAAAAACATACAGGTGTGTCAATAATTGACTAACTTTGATAATAAATAATTAACTAGCAAAGTAAAGAGTTATTTTTTAATGAATCATCACATATGAATGGTAGCAAAAGAGAGACCAAACATGATTAAATAATTCTATTCTATCAAAAAATGTAAAATACACACAATAAATATGCATAAATTATGATCGGTTTTTCAATGAGAATCTTTGGTTATATAGGTCAAGTATAGGAGAACATAAGATTGTGACATGTCTCTGAATCTTATGACTTTAGACATAAAGCGATATTGTGAATATGACTTAATAGAAAAATTGACTGATTAATATACTCCATTCACACCAACATCCCCTTAAGTGTAACTTAGGGAGAATGTAATAATATGTGAAGATGTAATAATGCAATGATACATTTCAACTATGAGGCTATGTTAGGCACACATGTAAAAAAATCTCGCACAAATTGAAAAAAGAGAGTAGAAAAAAATCCTTTCTAAAAGAAAGAAAACACAACATGCTACTAGAAATATGAGAAGAAAAAAACTCCATCTCAAAAAAACTTAACCCCATAAGACAAGAAGAGAGATAATACAATATTCCAAAATAAAATCTCTTACAATGATGATAGTTTCCCAACAATAAATATTGAAATGATCTCATTTCAAATGACATTTGACATCTCTCTTCTGGAAAAGAAAAGAATCCAAAGATGCACGCAGGAAGTCATCCCATTTATAAAAGAAACTTAAAGCAAGAAAACATAATATGTGAATCCTACAAACTCTAATAAAATGTCCATATCATTATTGAAAGGTGTCACAATCAAATCATGGTTTGCAGATCTCACTGATGAAGATGGCAATCCCTGACATCATAAAAACTCATAAACCTCGCCACAGTACAACTACTGGACTACAAACAACATGAGTTCCACCTCGGATACACTTCCACGATATCTCACCAGTCGTTGCATCTTCGTTTGCTTTGGTGATTGTGCTCTGGAATCTTACACGAAACTTAAGCTTCTGGTTCTTCTTTGTGAATTCTAAAGTCTCTGGTTGAACACTTATTTTCATTCCAGAAGGCTCCTCCACGTGCACTCTGTAGGTAGAACGAGTGGCGCCCACGTTTGTTACTTCTCTCCTTCTCACGACTAATTTAGGTATTCTGGTGGAGTTGAAGTGAAGAGAAAAAGATGGATACTTAATATCAGCTGCGTATACCAAATTGCTTGATCTGGGGCACGAGATTTTGTGGTTGTCCATCAGAAGAGCAATCTGTTTGGCGGCCGCGTAATTGAGAGTACAGAGAACGTGAATGTAATCACGAGGTGACAGGTCGTAGACGAGCCCTGGATCCATAGCAGCCGCTGGATCTACATGACCTGCGCCCAATGCGAATGGGTCAGCGGCTTCCAGAGTCCACACATCTTTGATGGGCTGATTTTTATTGTCGCGGACGTAAGCAGACGTCATGAGAGCTGATTTAAGAGCTGCAGGACTTCAGGAAGGATGATCGCTTCTTATGAGCGCTGCAAGGCCGCTTACGTGCGGACATACCATGGATGTCTCCAACTTAAATTCATATCCTTCCGCAACTGCTGTTAATATGTCGACGACTGGAGCAACCATATCTGGTTTCAGTATATCTGGAAATTCAAGACTTGGCACCCTCGAAGAAAAAAAGCGACAAGAGGAGCTCTTATTGCCTTTCCCACCACTGTCAATTCTGTTGGATTTATGGTGGCGGTAGGATTACTGGTACTGTTTATGTACGCTTTGATTTTCTCTCCGACTGCAAAACTCACACCTATTAAGGGCAGATCAAGACCGATGATTGTTTCTTGCGCCCCCAAGGACCTCTCGCTGGCGAAGATGATCGCAGCGAGCCCAACTTGTTTCGCCGCCGTTGAAATTTCTTTCAGCACGCCAACTGGCTTGAACGAAGCAATCCCTACGCAATCAGCGTCACTATTCGAATCCTTCATATCATATAGCAAAATTTTGCCGTTGGACATGCTGAGATCGAGACCTGATTCGCATCTCCTGGTGCTTTTGTTGTGAGATACATACAGCAGAGGCAATCGTTGAACTACTTGAGCAGCTTGAGAAAGAGAAGAACCTTTGTAGATCTTATGATTCCCGAGTCTGACAGCGGCGGGGAACTTTCTGTCCCTTACTGCTGGCTCCGACAGTCATAATCCATGGTGCCGTGTTCTCGATGGAAGTGTAACCTGATCCAGCGTTGCCGGCTGCAGAAGAGAAAAGCACACCCTTGGCCATCGCTTTAAAGGATCCGATGGCTTGGGAATCGTTGTAAAAAGTCTTTTCGGATCCTCCAACCGACATAGAAATAATATCCACGCCGTCTGAAACGGCCATTTCTATGGCAGCAGTGAAGTCGCAGTCATCACCTACGTGTTTGTCATCGAATTCCCACTTTCGACCCTGCAGTAGTCGAAGCACAGTGTGTTCCATGGCCGGCGGTATCTCTCGCCGATTTTATATGGATATTGCTGAGTTTACCGAACTGTGCTTCGAAGCCTTTGAAGAAATAGCGAGCTCCAATGATTTTCCTGTTGCAGTGAGAGGAATTGAACTCCTTCCCGTTTTGACATACGCCCTTCCATTTTTCGGGCACAGGTCCAAGGCCTTTATCATTGAAGCTCTTGCTTTCAGGCCATATTCCGCTGTCAATCACGCCCACAATCACATCTTTGCCGTAATGGGACCGTGGCCACAGATTTTTATGCGAGCCTCCGAGACCCAAAAACTGCGGCGAATGGGTTGTATGGATTTGGGCAACAGATGATGGGATCGCGGCCAAACAGCCGCAGTTCTCAACTTGGCTGCGAATCCATGCAGAACAACATCATATGTATATAACAACAGGCCTTCGTCATCTGAGCCTGAAGTTGCCTCACTGATTAGAGAAGCATACCAGTGCTCATGAAGTGAAAAATGAAGTGGCTTCATGGACTTGCTCGTGTGAATGATATATGGTTTTCTTATCTCCTCAGATACAGTTGTAGTTAATGCAAACAGAGCGACAAAGATAGCAAGGAAAATGAGAGAGGGATTGACCATTGCTATCAACAACCAGCAATTGACTTCTTCTTGTGTAAAACTAGAAAAAGCTCTAGTCCTTTAATAAGGAAAGATTCGGAATACGGAATTATGCTGCTAACGCATGAACAGTGCCCTGACAAATAATGTTAACAAAGATATTTAGAAACGTAAATTACTGCTGTTAACAACTAATCATTGGAAAATGGTCACGAGATAAAGTTAATAAATTGACATTAGGATTTATCTATCGTCATAACAATAACGGAAATATAGTGTACAAGAGTGTTTTGCAAACAAGATGCTAAATTAAATTAGTGGCTGTAGCAAAAGAAGCTGTAATGGATAGATGAACGAATTGACGTGAAGCTATTGAAGGGAAAGAGGGAGGATCTATTTATTAAAATTTATTTTACTACTAAATAAAATAATACATCATTTATTATTCCCTATCTTTATAGGCAAGATACATCAGGAGACTAATGTTTTCCCATGTACTTTTTATTATCATTTGTTTACCTCGATAACTGTGGTTTCGAATATTAAAGCTAATTTCTAATGTTTGTTGGACAATGAAGATTATTATTATTTTTAAATGTCAAATTCCAAATTTTTTATTGGCTTCTACAACTTGTGTCGGGTAGAAAAGTAATTTTGCATTTGTAAAATTTGGTAAAAAAAAAATGGGTCAATGATAAACCAAACAAGATTAAAATCAAACCCACAAAAATCAATGGAATTGTGGGTATGTTAATGTTACCTCCACTATGAAATTATTTGTGATTTTGTCATTCTTTTGTTCCCATAGCTCTCGCGCAACAAAAAGAGGGCTGGTGTTTTGCACCTACTAAACCAGTGAACTCACAGGATTGTTAGAAGGAATAATTTCTCTTGCCACCGTTTACTGCAGTTTGCTATACTCAGCCTTCAGATCCATTGTGAGCCCTCAGTCGGCCACCGTTAAAAACCTCATGCACATCTTACCCTTTCATGCAGCCGAGACTTCTCTATTTCCACGCATGCAGAGCTATCTATTTAATCTTTTAATCGGTGGAACTACTACTTCCACCTCTCATGAATTTGCTATGTAATAGTTAGAAGGATCGAGAATCCTCTATAAATCAATAGGATGTTGCAATCAGTTATATGAATGATTAATAAAAGATTTGGTTTTGTATGCTGTAGCATACATCGAGCTATTTGTTTCTGTTATTCATTTTTCTTATCTGTTCAATTCTTTCAGATTGGTATCAGAGCTAGGTGTTATCAAAGCTGGTGTGGGCCTATCTCCCTTAGGGGAGGGCCTAGAAACATGAGAGAAAGAGCTTGGTCTGAACTGTTGTAGCAGTCAGAAGGAGCCCGCTACCTACCAAGAGAGTTAGAGATTGTGTCAATTTGGAGATCATTTTCACCAGTAAAAATTGGCCATGCTCAAGCTGTAGCTTAAGGAGGGAGAGCCTGCATTGCTAGTCATGCATGAGGTCTAGAAGAGATCAAGATTAGAAAAAGAGCATGAGGTCTAGAAGAGATCAAGATTAGAAAAAGAGCCTGACGAGCTCAGAGATTTGGAGAAATTTGATGTTGAAGATCATGATTCATCATCACCCTGAGGGGTCAAATATGGCATTTGACATAAATTTCAAAGGTAAAGAGGATTGTTGTTTGTAGTTGTTTGAAGAGTGGAGCAACGTGGAGGAAATCAATTCGTGGTAAAAAATATGTTATCTTAGTTGTGTGGAAGAGTCAGCTGTAGCTGAAATTGAACACTAAAAAAAAAGAGCATTCTATTTCTGTATGGAAGCAATGTTTGAGGCTAGCAAAGCCCTTTGATAGTAAGATCCCTGAGAAATCGCAGTGTGACTCTAAGGGAGGTGTTGATAAAAGTGAATCACACCTAAATCTACGATGGACTGGCAACCAAAAAGGCCAGAGCTCATGGTGAGAGCATCCCAACAGCATCATGGGCTTTCCTAGGTTTGATCTCTATATTTAGAAGATTTTCAATGCCGCAGCATCAATAAAAGAGACAAAGAATGCAATCAAAGTTTGCAGTCGAAATTAAGGGGAAATGTTAGAAGGAATAATTACTCCTACAACCGTTTATTATAGTTTGCTATACTCAGCCTCAAATCCACCATGCGCCCTCAGTCAGCCACCATTAAAAACCTCATGCACATTTTATGCTTTCATGTAGCAAAGACTTCTCTCTTTCCACGCATGCAAAGCTATCTGTTTAATCTTTTAATTGGTGGAATTACTTCTTCCACCGCTCATGAATTGGCTATGTAATAGTTAGAAAGATCAATGAATCCTCTATAAATCAATAGGATGTTGCAATCAGTTATATGAATGATTAATAAAAGATTTGGTTTTATAGTTCCACCAATAAAAACAAATGCAACATAAAAACAAAAATAAATTTATTAACTCAACTTTTGTAATGGACTACATTTTTGCAAACTGTGTATCAAATATTGCAATAGGCAGTTTTTATAGAGGTCGCACCCTCAGTTCATAGATTATATCACTTAAACTAAAGCTAGGTATGCATTGCATGCATTATTCCCGTAGCACAAAGATTGGCAGCTAAACATGATAATCAACTATTAACTAATGTAAACTAATTGTTAAACTATTGCAGGCAAACTATAGCATGTGGTGAATGAGATGCATGGCGGTGCATGGCAGTGCATGGCAAATTGACTGTAACTGGTTGTCTACATCACAAAAGAACTAAAGTTTGCGATTGTGATGGGCATGAATTCCTCCACAACACTGCATGGCCAGTGCATGTTAATAGATTGATCAATGCATGGCAGTGAGACTTCAACATCACATGCCAACATACTCCCCCTTGATGCCGAGACTTACTATATGATCTCAAAGCTATTGAGAACTCCCCCTTAATTTTTACCATGAATACTTCAACACTCAATTCCCTTTCTAGTGACTACAGTCTTTTCTATTGTCTCTTTCTAATATCCTTAAGCAAGTCTTCTGACTTTCTCCAATATCTTCATTGCCTGATAACTTCTAATGAACTTCTAACCATCTCTGTATCTTCAAATCATTCCAATCTTTTGACTTCCTCCAACTGATAGAGTTCCAATTGATCTTCCTAGATCTTTTTTATCTTACTTTTTGTGGCGGCTTTTTACTAGCCACAATCTTCCTCCTTGTCTTCTAACATTAAACTAGAAACTTTCTTTACTACTTTAGCTATGGCTGGATCAACTTCTAATTTGCCATAATATTCTATCTCTTGTTGGTTGTGATCTTTTTTCTCTTGCTTGACTTCAAAGACACACTTTATCTCATCATTTGTTTTCTTATTGTTCTCCAAATTCTTTAACTGTTGTGACAATTTCTTCAAACACCTAACTAGTAGTCTTCAGACCTTTCTCTTTTTCATGATCACCTTGGGATCTTGCACCTTATCCATAACCAATACAAATCTAAAGTTGTTTTCGCATACCACAAACTATTATACTAAGTGGTTTTAGATGACCACAAACTTCACACTGGTATGGTTTCAAAAACAAACTTCAACAACTGCTTGCTTTTACAAAAGCTTAACCCTTGAGAACCCCTTCACGGTGGCTCAAATAGAATTTCCATTCACTTAGCTGTGACTTTAATCACAAACTAGTAGCCTTCTTCTGAGGCTTCTAAGAGTCTATGCCTTTAAACACAAACATTCATATCTTTGGGGGCCAAGCCTTCTAACTTGCATCTTGATCAATGAATGACTTTATTTTTATTTCTACACCTCTTATTTATCAAATATTACAATAGGTAGTTTTTATAGAGGTTGTAGCCTCAGTTCATAGATTATATCACTTAAACTAAGCTAGGTATGCATTGCATGCATTATTCCCGTAGCATGAAGATTGGCAATTAAACATGACAATCAACTATTAACTAATGTAAACTAATTTTTAATCTATTACAGGTAAACTGTAGCATGCGGTGAATGAGATGCATGGTGGTGTATAGAAGTGCATGGCAAATTAACTGTAACTGTGTAATCTCCCCATTGTGGGATTTACCATAATTTATTCATAAGACAACAATTCTAACTTGAAGTGAGAATTATAAATACAATTTTATCAAATCTGAAAACATTTTATTTAAAAGTCTAAGAATACTTTGGAAGATAAAACTTATCTTGATAGCTTTCCTCTGATTTGACAATGGTAAACAGACTATAATAATGTCATATACTTGCTCATAATGATTGACTTTCTATGTCTGATGTAAACTTTTATCCTAAGTTCACAGTGTTTGTTCTATTTGATATATGCTATTCTCCTTTTCAATCGATGATGTTGTCTCAAATATAATGTTATGCATTTGCAACCTATTTAGCTAAGTAGGTTGATGCTCACAAGAGCAGATCCAATAAAGGATAAGAGATAAATTTGTTTTCCCTTCTGTCCTAAAAGGAATGGATGTTTCATGCATTATATATCTTTGAATGGTGACATCTCTTGGAGTCACGTCTCTTCACAACCAATCACACCATCTCCTTAATCATATCTCATCATGAAAAATTGTTATTGCACTAATCACACCTTTCTGGTTGTCTTAAATCATCTTAAACTGTTTATCTTGTATTATCGACCAATATGAAGAATGTATCCCTTAACCACAACCTTAGTGCCCAAGTCTTCATCGCACCTTTTGAGTGAGTCACTTACCCTCTTTTACTGAACTAATGATCCATTCATTAAATTTTTTCATTATTACTTTATATTGTCGATTACAATCATTCCTTAGGTGACATAATAGATATCTCTTTGGGTTGAGTGGACACCTAGTATGTATCAGACTTCCATCTATGTCTTGATGTCTTGCTTGGGTTTCATCCTTTAATGTAGATCATCAATATTGTATTTGATCAGTGATATAAATATAATAGTCTATTACTCTTGGAAGTATCGTTAGGCATCTTGCACAATTGGATTTGGAATTACTGATTATGATATTCGATCTTGTGACTTGTTATATTGCTTGTTCTTTTAGTAATAGTTAAAATCTTTAATTAAATCTTATTTAATCGTATATTGACTCTTGTTGGCCTTAGGTCTTAAACGGGGACATGACAAACTAGTTGTCTGCATGACGGAAGAACTGAAGTTTGCGATTGTGATGGGCATGAATTCCTGCACAACACTACATGGTCAGTGCATGTTAATAGACTGATCGATGCATGGCAGTGAGACTTCAGCATCACATGCCAATAGGAGTATCCTAGGGTGAAGCCGAACCTCTACCCGTCGAAGCAAATGTCAAACATGAGCCTCTTCGTGCACTCTGACAATGCACACTGCACATGCAAATATGTGTGGTCGACCATCATAGCTCCTATGTCTTCCACCTTCCCCAAGCTGCACAAGTAGGGTTTGTCATTCATGGGAACACATTTTTTGTTATGGGCATTGCTGAGGATGTGATGCAATTTGTGCAACATCTTGAGGTGATTCACTTACCATAGTTTGAAGGCATTTTCACCTAATAGTGCGCATTCCATTTTTTTAGGGTTTTTCTATTTAGTTGAATACACCGTCATGAGATTTGAGAAACAGGCTTTTAATCACATAAACAACCCACATAAAATTATTTTCCAAGATATTTTCTCATCTAATACTAGGCATTTTGTCTTTAGGGTTTATTTATTTTTCGCCATTTCTTGGACATGGCATTGCATTAGCAATAATTTTTGGGCTTCATAGTTTCTTTGTACATGAAGCTAGCATCTTGAGGTGAGTTGCTTGTCATGGTTCGAAGGCATTTTGTCTCTTAAGAGTGAGCATTCTATTTTTAGAGTTATTCCATTTAGTTGAATGCACTGCCACGAGATTTGATGAACGAGGTTAAACTCACATAAATTACCCACATGAAAATATTTTCCTAGATATTTGCTCTTCTAATACTCCACATTTTGTCTAAGGGATTTTTGAAATTTTCATCCATTTCTTGGAATCATAGCATTGTATGAGCAAGAAACAAGTGCTAGAATATTATGAACATAGGTACCTTGTAATGGAACAAATGAAATTTCTCAAACAACAAAAATGGTCATAATTTTTTTTATAAACACATAAATTTAAGATGAGATCAATTTTGTGATTTCCCAAACTAATGAAATGATGTTCATATTCAGGCACCAGATATCCCAACACTTCTGAGGATTTTAGGAGAGAATGCACTATGTTGACTGCCAAGATTTTGTGCAAAACACAATCCAAAAGATTAGGTTTGTTCTCCTAATCTAGCAAAATGTATGCGGCTGAAATATTTTGATGCATGATCAGCTCTAGAAGTCCTTCATTCATGTACTTAATTCCTTAAAAACCAAAAAATAACAAACAATTATCTCGCAGAGTTTAATTATCAAGATGCCCATAGACCAAAAGTCACCCTACTCTGGCATTGAAGCAACAGAATCCTTATAATTTTGCCACATTTCATGACCCATCTGTATAAAAGTGTCTAGAAGATCCAAGAATTAAATATGACCAGTCTTGCTATGCTTGAATCACTAAGACGTAATTGAAAATGAATCCTTCCCAGCTAATTTTCCCTTATCAACAAACGTCTGCCTAAGTATTTTGCCTCATCGATGGAAGTCCACACCTTATTCCAAAGCTCTCATTATGGCATAGAAAGGTAGGACAATGGCAAAAGTTGTGGAATTTTGCTTTACACCTCCCAGTTGCATTTTCTTGAAATCTTTTTCTTGTATTGGCCTTACTTTCCTGCCATGGTAACAAGAAGAAGATATAGAAATATTATTTATCAAATTTGAAGAAAAGATTTTATTGTCATCAAGTAAATGCATTTGGTAGGTGTACAATGAATTCCACTACCTTTACCATGACCCTTGTGAGCTACATTTAGATGAAAATTGTATAATTGGGAATTGAAGGTCTGTCCACAAAAAAAATGGCAAAGCCAAGAAAAAATAAAATAATTTGCAGGAAATATACCTAAAACTTGGTGAATCATCTTTTCTTTTTCTTTTTTTTTTTTTTTGGAAAAAGGGGTAAAGATTTATGCAGAAATCAAAGAAATACAAAGAAGAGGCCTGAGGCCCATGAAGACAACAACAAAAACTAAAAGGATCCTAAAGGAACCACCAGCACCACCACTACAAAGTCCAGTGACCATAGCACTAGATCCGACCGTCGGATTTCCAATGATAATACCTTTTCGGATAGCCCTCAGAAAGATGATGTTCTAAAGTAGTTGGCCAAAAGCCTTTGGCATTACACAAAAAACAGGCTCATCCAGAGCCTCTAAGGGCCTCAAAAATGACAATGAAAATGAAACACACATAAAAGGGAAATTGATCCTACACCACAGGGTGCTATTGCATCTTCATGTCTTCAAGCATTAACCTATCTAAAGTTTCAAGATAATCATGAGGTATACCATCCCTTCCACTAAAATCCCAACCATCAACATTCTCTAAAGCACACTTGGCCAAACAATCAGCCACTCTATTCCACTCCCTGGGAATATGACAAAAGGAGACAAATTTGAATGTGTTACACATTTGTAAAATCTATCTGACCACAGAAGCTAATTGCCAACTCACATCATTCAGATTTTGTTTGTTCAACATGTCCATAACAATCTGAGAGTCTAAGTCACAAATAATCTTCCTCCATCCTAAAGAATAGCCTTTCTCAACAACAATCTTAATAGCTAGGGCCTCTATAAGATTGTTGGAGTGCTGCCCTGTATAAATAGAGAAGAAAAAAATTGCACAACCATCATCACCTCTACCTATACCTCCAATACTTGCATGTCCAGGATTCCCACAGGAAGAGCCATCAATATTAATTTTTTAGATTCCCACAGGAGGGGGAATCCACCTTCCATCTCTACTTATCCGATGCTTTGCATGACGAGATCTATTTCCAGCAGCACAGTCCATTTTAATGTTTTCCAATTGCAAATTCCTTACAATAGCATAATCACTTGGACCAACATTTTCAGACAAATTGCATTTAGCCGATATTGTCTCCTGAAGCCTATTAACTATCTTCTTCCATAGCTGAGAACTCCCTATATGTGAATCACAAAAGACCCTTCGATTCCTTTCCAGCCATAAATTACAGATAATAAGAGCTGGCCCAATACCCCAAGCCACTTGAAGAAAAGAGGTCTTTATTGGGGGTCTGCCCAACCTATCCCAAAATTCAATTAAGGAGGTAGCATGAAAACAAGCATGTTGCCAAGCCTTCCACCACTTGTGCCAAATATCCCTAGAGAAAGAGCATAGAAAAAACAAGTGGGAGAAATCTTCCTCATTATGCATACAAAGATAATAGATAGATGGTCCCTAGAAGCCTCTCTTATGAAGATTCTCCAATGTGAGGCATTTCCTCTGAGCAACTAGCCATATGAAGAAATTACATTTTGGCCAAGAAAAGCTATTCCAAACCTTCTTCCACCAAGGAACATCCATCAAGCCATACAATTGCCTATCAAGCTAAGCATAACCTTCAGCAACAGAAAACTTGCCTTTTGGATTAGGACCCCAAGCCATAATATCTCTCTCCTTGAGGGAACTACATAACCTACCCTCCAAGATATTAACCAACACCACATGATCTTCATCTGAACCACCCAAGGGCCATTCAAGAGGATCCTTCCAACAAGTCACCTCAACCTATCCAATGCGCCTAACCATTTTAAAATTCTCCACCTTAACCCATCCAACATTAGTGAAAAATGTTGGAAAGAGGCTGAAGCTGTGGATAACTAGACAAAATAGGAGGGTGACCATCCCATGAGTCCTGCCAAAAAAAAGCTTCAGAGCCTCTATTACAAATCCAGAAAAGACCATCTTTAATAAGTTGGGCACCTTTTTTAAGAGTATCCCAGATACAAGAGCCCCTACCCACGAAACTAAGACAAGGCACCTCATGATCATTAGCACCAAGGAGATACTTGTGGGTTAAAATCTTGGCCCAATCCTTATCCTGACTGTTACACCACCTCTAATACAGCTTAGCCACCAAGGCCTTGCTAACCAAAGCAATAGATCTGAGGCCAATAACCCCAGCATGTCTCGGTCTACAAAAAGAGTCCCATTTAACTAAACTCCACTTAGAAGAAAGAAAACTACTAGACCAAAGAAATTGACGAGAAAGAGAATCAAACTCTCTCACAAAGCTGGAGCGGGGAGCCTGCACAAAACACGTATAAATGGGAAGTGCTTTCACCGCAGTCTTTAGAAGAATCACTCTTCCAACAGAGGATAACCACCTGTAGGTCCAATGATTAACCTTACAATGAAATTTATCCAAAATTCCTTGCCAAAAATCTCCGCGCTAAACCCCCAAATCTAAAGGAATCCCAAGGTACAACAAAGGAAGAGACCCCATCTGAAATCTGAGGATCTTAGCAATCCTATTTTGAATAAGCCAAGGGGTATTAAAGAAATATATAGATGATTTATCTTCATTAATTTTCTAATCTGAGGCATTACAATAGATATCCAAAGCTCTCCTTAAATTCACTACCTCATTGATTCTGGCCCTACCCATCAAACCTGTGTCATCCACAAACTAAAGATGGGAGTAGGGGGGTAAAGCATTATTCCAACTCCAGCCCTGAATAAGACCATGTCTCACCTGGGAAGTGAGAAATCTGCCAAGACCTTCAGCCATGAGAATAAATAAATAGGGAGATCAAGGGTCCCCTTGCCGAAGCCCCCGCAAAGCGCTAAACACTTTTGAGGGTTCCCCATTAATAAGAACTAAGAAAGAGGTAGAAGTCACACAACTAAGAACCCAATTCACCCACTCTTCTCCAAAACCAAAAGCCAAAAGGATCTTCTATAAGAAATCCCAACTCACCCTATCATAAGCTTTGGCCATGTCAAGTTTAATAAACATAGCCTTCTCCTTAGAGGAAGCCATCGAATGAATAGCCTCCATTGCTATCACAGCTCCATCAATGATTTGTCTTCCGTTAATGAAACCACCTTGCTCTGTAGAAACCAAAGTGCAGAGGAGAGGTTTGAGTTGTTCAGCAATCAATTTAGTGATTATCTTGTAGACAACATTACATAGAGCAATAGGCCTGTATTGATCCAAGCTATTAGCCCCCTCCTTCTTCGGAATGAGAGCCAAGAAGGTAGAATTCATAGATTTGAGCATTTGTTTATTCCTATGAGATTCTTGAACCACATCTAGAAGATCATACTTTATATTCTCCCAAAATTCTTGATAAAACTCAATAGGAAACCCGTCAGGGCCAAGAGCCTTGCCTTATTTCATTTGAAACACAAACCCCTCAAGTTCAGACAACAAAATGGGGTGCAAGAGAGCATCATTCATTTCAACAGAGACAAGAGGGGGAATACAGTTCAGGATGGCCCTCTCTTCCACCATAGCTTTAGGGTCCTCTTTGGTAAACAAATTAGAAAAAAAATTGGCAGCTTTCATAGCAATTTCTTCTTTAGATGAAAGATGAACCCCTTCTGAAGAAATGAGAGAGGTAATAGAGTTACCATACCTACGAGCCTTAACAAAATTATTAAAAAAAATAGTGTTTCTATCACCTTCTTGGAGCCAATCCACACGAGACTTTTGTTTCCAGAAAATCTCCTCATGCAACTCCCACTCTTCTAAGTCCTTTAGAGCAAGGGACTCAGCCATACTGAGCTCCACAGTCATCCCTTGATCCCTAATTTGACGTGTAGCCTCATCCAGCTTGGATTGAGCTGCCATCTTGTGTCTATGCAAGTTCCCAAAACATTGTTTATTCCACCTCTTCAACCTATATTTTACATGTTGTAATCTCTTCCCAAAGGAGTACATAGCTCGCCCATGGGCAGGCACCCCTTCATACCACCAATCAACCATAAGATCCCTCAATGATTGATCATGAAGCCACATCAATTGAAATTTGAAAGAGGGATTTTTGGAGGTTCTAAAAGATGTAATAGAAAGCTTAATAGGCCAATGATCAGAACCCCTCCAATCAAGAATTTCTAAACTAGTGGACCAACTATCATGCACCCAAAAGTAGGAAACCAAAAATCTATCAAGCCTTTCAGAGATAGCCTCAATACCACTCCTCCTATTATTCCATGTAAAGACACCATTAATTGGCTTCACATCAATGAGATTCAAGAGACCAATATTTTCTCTGAGTAAATTTGAGGAAGGATCAAGCCTGAATAACCCACCTCGCTTTTCCTCCAAACTAGTAATGGCATTAAAATCTCCAACCAAAATCCAAGGTAGAAAAGGATCCTGAGCCTGAACAAAATTGATGTGAGCCCAAAGATGAGACTTACCCACGAGATCAGTAAAAGCATAAATATTAGAGATGAGGCATCTTTCTCCTGTCTCAAAGCTAGAAGCGACCATAGAAATGGAAGACCTGCTAGAAAACCACCAGAAAGGGGAAACTTTCCTTAGGATCTAGAAGCAAGCAACCCCCCCTGAACTACCATGAGAGCTCACTCCCTGCCAAAGGCCTTGGGGCCAGACATGGCAAGCACAACTGGCCAAACCATTGACTAAAAGCTTGGTTTCCTGAATAAAAACAACATCAGGAGACTCAGAGTCAATTAATCTACGGACAACCTTTTGTCTAGGGATGTTGTTCAACCCCCTTACATTCCTTGAGAGAACAATCATTTATGTGGTTGAGAGAAGTGAGAATCAATGGGCTTTACAGACCCTACTCAACCAAAGTATCACCAATAAGCTTAACCTTTTCCTAATCCATTTTTCGTCCACTCGTTAAATGTTTGCCTAAAGAACCCTTTTTGATGATCTTTTGTTGTAAGACTAAAACAAGTGAGACTTTGTTACTCTTCACTGAACTTGAGGCCACAATAGTAGAAGGAGGAGTAGATGCAATGACCACTGCACCTTCAGGGACCTGTGACTTCCTAAGATCTTTGTTGTCCTGAACATGGGAAGGCAAATCTGTAACCATTTGAACATCCTGTTGATTCTCCAAAGATAGGGCCCGACCCTCTTTCTTGGAATCCCCATCTAGCACCTCATGCTGAAATTGGGCACCCAAAGACATTTCAATTGGAACTCCTTCCTCTTGGACCAAATCCTCTAGAACCTCAAACCTATTTAGGGTGACATCATTTTGCCTATCCAACCAGGTTCTCTTCTTTCCCTTGTCTTTATTTCGAGGTTTCATAGGAATGAAGCCTTCTTTATCAACAGGACCATTAGGCATATGGGCTTTCCCCTTATCTTCCCCCAGAACAGAGTGAGGAGGATCGGAAACAACGGGTTTAGAAGATTTATTTCTGGGGCATCTTTGCTATAAATGGCCATATTCATGACAAATTATGCATCTAAATGGTAGGGTCTCATAGTCCAACTATTGGATCCAAGAAGATGTCCCCAAACAGATTTCCATAGAGTCTAGCAAAGGATTATTTAAATCAACTTCTACATATATGCGAGCATAGGAAATTACCTTTTGATCTTGAGTTTGTTAAGCCGAACCCACAAGTTTACCAAGAAACAGTGACTTTGAGTGAAGAATATCTTCTCTCCAGAAGTCTAGCAGAAGCCTCAGTAATCAAATCCACACGGGCACACGAGAGGAAATCTCCTCAGCAGAATTAAAGCCAATATGCCAAGGTTTGATAAAGAGTCCCACTTGGTTGAATAAATAAGGGCCACCTTCAAAAGCCTTGTTCCTGTCTGCCAAGTTGGAAAAAACAACCAGAAAATAGTTATTGGCTGCCATAAGTAGCTCCATGTCTCCTTCAGGATTCCAGACATGGCGTGCCCAAGACTCTAAAACAGGTATAGAGAGGCTAAGACCGATGAATTTTCATATGAGAGCATGGTTGCACCAATATTCAAGATCATCTGAAATTTGCTCAGGTTGAATAACCAGAACTGGACGATCTTGGGATCTCTCCAAACAACCATTCACCTTTTTCATGCGAAAAGGCTCTTTCGAAGAAGAAATGCCTGCCCCTGATTGGGAATGACCAATGTGTTCCTTTCCACATGCATGCATCAAAGGAGACGGATCCGCCATATCCAGATCTCCAAAGACCATCTAAGAAGAGGATTCTCCTCTATTCTCCATGGATCCAGAGAAAATACCAAAAGAAGAAATATAAAAGGGGCAGAAAATCCACCCCCAAAACCCCACAAACCCCAACGACAACCTAGAGCAGAAGAAATAGAAAAGGGTTGCAAAAAAACCCTACGGCAACCCAAAAAACCCGACCACGGGCAAGCAAAAATTGACCCCTAGCAAGCAAGAACTCCCCCCCTTGAACGAAGCAAGCAGAGCACAAATCACGGGCTAGGGCACTTCGACCCTGGAACGACATCCATGCACATGGAGAGCCATCCTTTCCTTAATTTTAGTATTACTCAACATCCAGTGAATCATCTTTATGTAAAATAAGATTTGTCTATTATTAGAATGCTCCTATTTATAGTTGAAGTCTACTGTTCCCATTGCGCTTGTAGAAATAATTCTAGCTTTCTAGAATTATACAACTTTCATTTATCGTATGATTGGTACAAATTTAGCCATTAAATTTGAATTTCACGTATCTATTACTATTTTATCCCCATGGTTTTTAACTGCATCATGTTGCATTGCTTTCGAATTTGGTTTGGTGCATCTACAAATACCGGTGGGCTTGACATTGCACATCAAATCTAGTAACTAGAAAACTATCCTTTTGTTCATTGTGACTGTTGAAAGGGTGTCTAGATCTATGAGAGCCACACCAAGTATCAATGACATGCATAGTCTTATTTTTATTGAGATTTCAAAATTTCCTACTCTTCACTGTCTAAGTATGGAGATAAAGCTTAAGATAGTTTTGCATTATTATTATAAAATTTATTTTCCCTTCAATATTAGGGCTTATCTTTTTCGCTTTTCCTTTTGTTATGGTTGTAGATAATACTATTTCAACAGGCCAAAATCTAAGGATAATTTGAAGTTCAAATTCATGTCAAGAGATGTCAGAATAACATTAAGTGCAGAATTTTTGGAAAAGCCTTATTTTTCATGAAGAGGAGTCTGGTTGTGAATGTTTGATCAATATCTGTCTTTTTATAATTTAACTTTGCTACTATTTTGCTCCTACACTAAGCCACATTCAAATGAACTCTCTTGTGTTGATGACTATGCTCTACAGAAAGCCAATGTTATATTTCTACTTTAAAATATTCTTTATTTATTATTCTTTACAATTTAGAACTAATAAGAAAATCAAGATTTTCTTTTTCCCAAAGATGCAGTTCAAATAGGATAAGAAAACCATCATACTCATAAACGATGTAAATAATCCACTTACAAACAGTAAATTCATGGCATTAACTCATGACACTAATTCTCAAATTTAGAGGAACTTTCTATATTTAGGCTATTTCAATCTTTTTCCGCTACTTAGTTTTCATTTTCTAGAACAGCCATGGTTTGCAAGGATCCAAAGTTTCTTCTATATCTTGTAGGCAGTTTTCACCAATGGTATTAAGGTATTGAGTACTATTATTAACAACAGTGCCAATAAATGTGTGACCATGTTACTACATATTTATATATTGACTAAGGAGACACAAGTGTTGGCTTGGTGTTGCACCTACCTTACTTGCATATTCACTCTTATCCTTAATTTCTTCTACATGCTATAGGAATAATATTAAGAATGAACCATGCTTCCCTGGTGGTTTCTAAAACAAAAAAAAACTTAGAATTTCATTTAGTTATAACCTTCATACCTGGCACTTGGATAAATAAGCCGGTTAATTCTTCACATCAGAACCACTAGTCTTTATGCTTAACTTCTCTAGCTTGCTGAAGTGTATGGTGCTTAACTGATGTTGCAAAGTAAGAACACAAGTCAAAAACAGATTTGTTCAAGTTACAAGGTACCTTCTGATGTACTCTCTTGGATAGCATACATGTCTTGTGAACATTCATATTCACCAATTCATTGATATTGATTGACATGTCCATTTATATATTGCACTTTTTATTCTAAATTTTGGAGTTACTAAATTCCAGCAGTGCATTTCTTCTTACTTATCATTGGTCTTCCTTCATTTACTCTCTAGACTATGGAAATCATCATTCTATGCTCTAAAAAAATAATACCACTGTAATCCATGCCTATACTGGAAGTAGTCTTATTGCCCATTATGTATTATGAAGTCTTCCAAAAAATTTCTTCTAGTTCCTTTATCCTCTCCCATCACATCGTTAAATGGATAAATAAAAAACTTAATTTTGGAACAATTAAAACATTACTTATCTATGCTTCCACATTCTGCTTTGGTGCACGTTCATACCCTATTCTAAAACTCCCATTTTACCATAGGCTAGGAGCAGATTGGAAAAAGGTTGCTGAACTTCGCTTTATACCCACCAACTACATGAGACTACATTTCTTTGAAGCATTTTGCCAAACAATTTAACTGACTTTTGTATACTTCCATATTTTCCATGCATTTCGATCTAGCTCCTAGTGATTGTGATATCCAGGACAATCATCCAATTTTTTCTTATGTTTGGCCAGACTATGGACGTTCGTAGCATTTGTTAGGTTTGCAACATACAAATAAAGTACTCAATTTTATCATGTTATGACATGTAATTTCCTTGTTCTTCTATATCCTATTGAGTGTCTTACATATTCAAATAGCACATGAATTTTTAGTTTTCTATGTATCCCTTCAGTACAAAACAATGTACATAAGTAAATGCGGCTTGATGATTGTCATGTACCAGAAAATAAAGGGAAAGTGATTTCTTGAGAGACTGTATCTTATATGATATGCTTTGGATTCTTGAGACATTAAATCTCAAGCGAACATAAAACTATGTACCACCAGCATCCTTACAAGTTAATATTCAGTTCTTGCTTGGCACCAAGTGCCGCCAATTATGGACGTAGTTGCATTGTGTAAACATACTCATAAGAATCATTGTGATTATACATCCTAACTGTATCATGTCCCAAGAAATGTGATGATTGGTATCTCCTCTATTTGTTGTGCAGACAACCACATGGAAACTGGTAAATGGAGGATGCAGGAAAAAAATAATATTTAACTAGTATTATGGATAAGGCATGATTTAGAAGGAAAGTTTAAGTGGATGCCAGGGAGCAAGAGCTGAAACTTTGCAACATCCACTTTACTACTCTTCATGAGTTTATAGTCCAACGACAACTGTAGGGAGTTCTAAGTTAATTTTTTCATTATCCTTCAAAAAATTTCAGACATAGATTTCGTTACTAATCTAAAATTTCAATTTATTTAGCTGAGCAGAATATTTAACATACCGCCAGACTTATTTTGAATCAAATTTATTTTTAAAGAATGTAGTGGCTGAAGCATCAAATGCAGCTGCTTAATGCAAAATATGCCAGTGAAAGGTAAATTATAAAATTATAATATTAATTTGTACAAAGTATCTGCATACATTCATTTTCAGCTCTGAATTTTTCAACGCAATAGTGTTGAATAAGAACAAACAAGCAATTATTCAATTGACCAAAAAAACTTATCACAAAATCACATAACATCAATTGCAAAGCTCTTTATGAAATCTAAACATTCTTTATTCTCACAAAAAAAAACAATCCACCAGTTCTTAGCAAATGGCAGGGACCCAAGTTGTATCACACAGCTCTTGTTCTTTTCTTCTAATTTAAAACACCCCTCTCTCTCTCTCTCTCTCTCTATATATATATATATATATATGTTGGCAGCAACAATGCAGGAAAACTAAAAGGGGGGAGGTGAATCAATTTTCGGCAAACTTAAACAAATTAACTTTAACTTCAAATCTTATCATGAACAACAATAACAAAAATAATCACCAAATCAACAAAACACATAATACATAGATTTTTGACATGGAAAACCTAGTTAAAAGAAAAACCATTGTGGGAACCTACCCACAATAAGATGATACTCTGCAGTAATATGTGAAAATATTACAATAGGGAATGCACATGCATTCAAGCACACTACCTAGAGCTCACTGCTCAAAACAACAAAGGACTACAACCCTTGGAAGGATCACTACCTTACAAAGCTCGAACAACAATCCAAATTACATGAATTGATAGAATAGCATCTCCAAATGCTTGATAATAGTTCCAATTAAGCACACTATCTACAAAGGAACACTTTTATGCTCATTAAATTTGGATATAAAAGTTTTAGGAACACTTTTATGCTCATTATAGACAACTTTAATATATTCTGCTTCTGCAATAGATAAAGAAGTAGCATCTTATTTCTTACTAGCCCATGAAATAGACTTATTTCCTAAATAGAATGCTCCACTAGTAGTGCTCTTCCGATCATCTACATCGCTAGCCCAATGTACATTTGTATAAGCTCTCAAAACTAAATCATCATTCTTGGAATACCACAAGCCATAATCAATAGTTCCCTTCAAGTCACTGAATATCCTCTTTATAACAGCAACATGTCTTTCCTTCGAATCATCTTGGAATCTTGCAACAAGTCATACACCATTCATAATGTCAAGCCTACTTTGAGTTAAATAAAGAAGTCCACCAATCATAGATCTATACATGGTCTGACTAGCCTTCAGAGATTCATCATTCTTTGACATCTTGCATCCAGTTATGATAGGAATTTGAACAGGTTTAGAATCATCTAACCCAAACTTCTTCAGCAACTCTTTTACATACTTACACTGTGATATTAAAATACCTTTAGCAGTCTATGTAATTTGTAGTCCTAGAAAGAATTTTATTTCACCTATCATAGACATCTCAAATTCTTTTTGCATATCATCAACAAATATCTTATTCAAATCATCATCTCCTCCAAATATAATGTCATCAACAAACACTTCAACAAAAAAAATATTATCATTATCAATCTTGAAGTATAAGTTACTATCAGTAGTACCTTTACAAAATCCTAGCTTCATCAAATAGCTATCCAATCTTGCATAACAAACTCTAGGGCTTGCTTCAGATCATATAATGCTTTCTTCAATATACATACCATGTCTCTTTCATCTATCAATGAAAATCCATTCAATTTCTCAATGTCGACTTCCTCTTCCAACTCTCCATTCAAAAAGGCTAACTTCGCATCCATATGATATACTTTAAATTTATTATGAGAAACATATGCAAGAAACAGTCTAACATCTTCAATTCTAGCCACCAGAGAAAAAGTCTCCTCAAAATATATACCTTTCATTTGTGTGTATCCTTTACATACTAGTCTCTCTTTGTTTCAGACAACTTCTCTAGCTTCATTCAGCTTATTCTAAAACACCCATTTAGTGCCAATCACATTCTTGTCTTTCGGTCTCACAATAAGTTTCCATGTATTATTCTTCTCAATCTAATTTAGCTCTTCTTCCATAGCTTTTACCCAGCTCCCATCTTTACAGGCTTCAACAACATCTTTAGGCTCAATTTTAGAAATCAAACATGTCTCTTTAGAAACAATTCTTCTCCTAGTCATTACAACTTTATTTTAATCACCAATAATTTGATTCTCTGAATTATTTAGTCTTACATACCTCGGTGTCTTCGGATTATTCTAATTTTTAGGTTGTTGAACTTCTTCACCTGCAGCAACATCATTTGCAATTATTGTCTCCACCATATCATGTTTCTTTATACTTGGACTCTACAGTTGCTTTGAATTTACATCCATCTCATCAGATTCATATCCGCTTTCTCTAATTTGCTTCCCATGATTCTCTTCTAACTTCACATTTGCACTTTCTACTATTTTCTTTAGTCTTTTGTTGTAACATCGGTAGGCTTTGCTCTTAGCAGAATATCCCAAAAATATTCCTTCATCACATCTCGCATAAAATTTTCCTATATCCTCATCTCTTTTTATGTAAGACTTGCTTCCAAGTATTCTGAAATATATAACTATAGGAACATGAGCAAACCATAACTCATAAGGGGTATCACCAGAATCACCTTTTATATGCACTTGGTTGAATGTGTATATAGTAGTGATAACAACTTCTCTCCAATGGACATGCCAAACATTCCCTTTGATCATCATAGTTCTAGGAGCATCCAAAATAGTTATGTTATTCCTTTCAACGACTTCATCCTATTGAGGGGTTCATGAAGCAAACAACTATTTCATGATTCCATGCTCTTCACAAAAAAAATTAAACTCACTGAAGGTGAATTCTCCTCCTTTGTCTGATCTCAAGAATTTCAGCTCCAATTCTATCTCGATCTCCACTTTAGCTTTGAATATTTTGAATTTTTCTAGTACGTCAGATATCTCCATTAGAAAAGTGACCCACATCATTCTGGAATAGTCATCAATTAGCAACATAAAGTATCTATCACCCCATAGACTTCTCACACTAGAAGGACCACATAAATAGGTGTTCACAAGATCTAATAGTCCATTAGATGTATATAATTTTCTCTTGAATGAAATTCTTGTTTTCTTTTCCATTTGGCATTCTTTACATACCGGATTAGTAGGCGCCACTATCTTAGGAAGATCTCTAATAGATTCAGTAGAACTTATCTTAATCATGCAGTCAAAGTTAACATGACACATTCTCCTATGCCACAACCAACTCTCATCAATCTGAGCAATTAAACAACTTTTCTCACCAGCATTCAGATGAAAGATATTACCTTTAGTTTTAGTTCCTGGTGCAATTTTTGTACCAGAGCAATTCAGAATCTTGCATTTACCATTCTTAAACTAAAAATTCAATATTCTTTATCCACCATCTATCCTACACTCAAAAGATTATGCTTCAAACCTTCAACACATAAAACATCACCAGTATTATACTTACCATCAACAGAAATAGAACCTCTACCATAGATCACACTAGCTTTATTGTCTCCAAAACTTACCAAACTTCCATCATACTTCTCTATATTCACAAATTTACCTTTATCACCTATCATATGATGTGAATAACCACTTTCAATCAGCCATTCATCTTTCTCATCAATCATAGAATCCAAGGCTTTCTCTTCAATAGTGCAGCTTGTAGAATCAACAAGTACCAAAGCATCTCCCTTGATAGCAAGGAATACAAATTCATATTCATAATTCCCTTTCTCAGACTCATCATCCGTTACACCTTCATCATCAACATAGTAGTATTTGTTCTGATATCTATACTTTCGGTTAGGCTTATAGGGCTTATCAAACATAAAACTTTTTCTCTTTCAAAACACCTAGAAGCAAAATGACCAATCTTATTACAAGAAAAACATTTCAAAGGTAAATTCCCTAATACTTACCATCTCCCTTAGGAAATATTCTAGCAATAAGTGCTTCAAGCTCATCCCATTCTCTTTAATATTCTTCCATCTCTCTCATTTCTCTTTCATATCTGGAAACCCTAGTTAAACTTTCTCTCGGATCATACTTTTGCTTACCCGATACAATAGCTTTAAATGCAGTCTTAGCTTTACCATGTGATTCTTCAGATTAAATTAATTCAAAAGCAACAAGCTTACTGACTAGCATATCTCTTGTCACAATTGTTACAGTCTGGATCTTATCTATATCAGCAACCTTATGCTTATAGGCCGGAGGTAAAGATTTCAGAACTTAAGCTAGAAACTCATCTTCTTCAAAAACTCCACTGGTGCATATGATGTTCAATACAAGGTCATTTACTTTAGCCATGAAGGATGAAATATTCTCATCTTCTCCCATTCGCAGCAACTCATATTTTTGTTTTAAACTCTACAGTTTTACAACTTCCACATGTTTATCTCCTTCATACATGGTTTCAATCTTCTCCCAAATCTTATGTGTTGTCTGAAGTCCCGTCACATTAGTCATCTCTGCATAGGTTAGGGCACTCAGTAGTGGCTATTTAGCTCTTATATTACTTCCAACATCCTTGATATCAGTTGCAATAACCGGTCCATTCAAAGGAACATTGTAGACATTCTTTGTAATCTTCGAATAATCTTCTCCCAAACAATTCAACTGAACTTCCTTTTGGTTCTTCCCTATGGATTAATTAGTTCCATCAAACCTCAAACTCTCATTCTTGAAAAAAATAACTTCCATCTCAGATCTCCTCGAGCAGTCATGCTTCTACCAAATGATCTATCTCTGATACCAATTGTTGGCAGCAACAATGCAGGAAAACTAAGGGGGGAGGGGGTGAATCAGTTTTCACCGGACTCAAACAAATTATCTTTAACTTTATATCTGATCATGAATAACAATAACAAAAATAATCACCACATCAACAACACATAGATTTTTGATGTGGAAAACCTAGTTAAGGGGAAAACCACAATGGGAACCTACCCACAATAAGATGATGATTTAAAGTAGTATGTGGAAATATTACAATGGGGAATGCACATGCATTCAGGAACACTTCTTAGAGCTTATTTCTCAAAATAATAAAAGGATACAACCCTAGGAAGGCTCACTACCTTACAAATATTGGACAATAATCTGGATTACATGAACTGATAAAAAAGCATCTCTGATTGCCTGATAATAGTTCTGATGAAGCACATTGTCTGCATAAAAACTCTTCTCTTCTTTTACACACTTCTAAATGCTAGATTCACTTATTTGCACATGCAATACTCTCTCAAATCACAAATGCAACCGTAGACACATATCTAACATGATTACATTAATTACTTATACAATTCATCAACCTTAACTCTAAGGCCGGCTCAACACATAGGACCTAATTACAAAATTGCAACACCCAATACATAAATCCATAACCAAACCAATACAATGTCAACAAGGACATAGCATAGACCCAAATTAAATCCTCAAACATGCAACACCATCGAATAACTCACCAAGAGCATCCGTAACATGCAACATCCATCGAGTTGGCCAAAAAGTTGCATAACACGAAGAATACCACTAGACCAATAAAATATTCAATAATGTGCACCACATTCAATGCGGACCACTGAAACATAGCAACCATGATAAAATAACATCAACAAGCAATGTGAAATCCACTGCAATCATCGCAACAATTCAGATCACTAGAATCATCATTATCACCATCACCAGATCAAGGACACTAACTGACAAACTGAAAAAATATGCTTGTGAAGTTTCAAATCATCAACCATCCGAATAGAGGACATACATGAACATCCCAATCACTTTCCAAAATTTGTGCAACATAAATCATCAATTTTAGAGTAACACAAACCAGAAACCACACCTCTGCAATATAGAACCAATAGAAAAACCAACTATCACACCGGATCACATAACTCGATCAAATCATCTTCTAGAACACTAAAACTAATAATGAATCAACTAGAGATAATCATCTCAAAACCCATTAAACTAAATTAGCATATCTGAAACCAAACCAGCTCAACTCTTTGTAATACACCAATTCTCTACAACATAGGATATGTTGACATTAATGACAACAACATATCCCAACAACTCTAATATCCAACAAATATATATGTTTAATTTGTTTACTCTAATATCCAACAACACATGATTTAAATATGAGATTGTGCTTAATTTGTTTACTCTGGTAAAAACTAATTCGTGCCCCCTCTCCATTTTCCTTCATTATTATTTCCAACAATTGGTATTAGAGCTAGATCCTCTAGAAGAAGCTTAACCACTTGAGGAGATCTAGGATGGCATCTGATGTATTCAAGGAGAGTCTCAGATTTAATGGAAGAAATTATACTTTATGGAAGGACTGATGAAGAATGTCTACAATGTTCCTCAGAATAGATCAGTTACTACTGTTGAGATCAAGGATACTGAACATAATATAAGAGCTAAGGAAACTTTGCTGAGTACCTTGACCGACTCAGCTACAGGCCCAATCAGGTAGAGCCACCAAGTTTTTCAGGAAAATGGTACATTTTATAACCTCTAGGTTGCATTCAAGTACACCAATGAAATAAGCTTAAAACATTACAGAAAAAGATTGCAAAATAAAATAATTTCATTGATATAAATGTATGAAGCATAAAAAGATTGAATAAATCTTTTTAAACAAATGCAATCTTTATTGAAGATGATTAAATACATGTCTCACACAACAAGTCGTGAGACTGACTTTGCTCAAATAAATACATATAAGGATCATTTATACATGAATGAGTAAACATTGAAAAGAAGAACATGTAAAGGGCGTAACGATTCATTTCCTGAATGACTAGTATTGTTGGTCTGATCTGCGCCTGATGGTGTTGCCTCGCTTCTCCTAGCTTCCCTTGGTCCTTAGGTTTCATTTTTCCTGCATAGAGTATGAATAATGAGTTAGAACAAGGTTCTAAGCGATGAAAGGTTACACACTAAACATGAACATTTACCCACACATGCATAAGGCTGCCCCTATGTGCATTTATTTTTCTAATTGGTTTGTTCCATGTGCAGTAACAAGTGCAACATTTTGATATTATGCATATGGGGTAAAATGTGGCTCCCACAAGGGTAGAGCCCAGTATGCATTTGAAAGAAGGATTATTCTTTCACATAATGATTTTACAAGTGCAATAATGTTGCATTTGAAAGTGTATTTGCCAAAGGGTGAAATAGGGAAGTTGAGAGCCTTCTTAGATTCTTGTGATCTCTAGTATCACAAGCTGCAGTGATGAGCCATATTTAGTATGCACAGGGTTGCAGTCAATTCACCTTTTACATGCATAGGCAGCCAAGAAACAAGTTCCAGGATAGTTTTCATAAAGAGAGTAACAAGCAAGGAAATCACCATATTATCCATTACCAAGAGAAGATCTTGGGTAGATAAGCAGTGGTATATGGGTGTAGATCATTAACCTAGATGATAGTGAGTTGTTCTTTTAATAATAATTTTGCCATATTAATCTAAAAGAGTGACCCTCAAGGCGGCAAAATCAGTTAGGAGCAATGAGAAATAATGACATTAGACAATCAAGAATGCAGGGACAAGACCACAAATAGCAAAGAATAGTCCCTAGATACTGTCAAAAGAGTGATCAAGAGTACTGGTCTTACCCTTTTCATACTAAAAATCATTCCATCAATAGGGATTGGAATAAGTACAGTGAGCACACACAATCAAAGAGATTTATGACAATGATCAAATCAGTGATAGTGTTCAAAGGGAGAGTGTATTCGCTATATCAATGATAGCACTTAGTCAGACTATGGCAGTCTATGATAATACACAAAATCATCAAGAGGAATAATGATCAAATATGAAGATCATGACTTAATGTTAAAATGACAGTATAATTTTTTTATTGCAGCCTCAAATCTTAGTCAAGGACAATCGGGTTTTCAATCCACCAAAAAAGACCAAGATGGTTCGAGCAGCCATTTTAAAGCCAAAATACATGATGAGTCCAGTTTTCATAGTTGGCTCGAGTCACAGAGAATTCAAAGGCATCTATCAAGACAAAGACCATCAACAGACACGGTAAGTTACAGTCAACTCAAAAATGCAGTGAGCTCAAAGGCATAGTGTGAAGGGATGTAGCCATTGAAAAATATAACAGCCACATCATAAAATACCAATGGTGTTTTGCAGAAACCCTTATGTTCTATACAAAAGATGCCAATCAATGACACATATTATCAGAGAAGAGAAAAGTATTTGCTAATAATAGAAAAAACCCTTTCGGATTTTAAGAAAATTAGTTTATAAGAGTTTGGGTTCTGGTAAAGAATTAAATCAGACAAAAGACAAAATTGTTGCAAATGTAATGATTGAATAAAGAGATCAAGTATGGAGTTAATGTACAGAAATGGCAAAAACTCACCAGATCCACCTTCATGTTCGATCTACAAAAACCTTCCCAAAAATCTCCATTCATAAAACCCTCATGGTGGCACCTAGAAAGCATACTACAACGGTAGCAAACAAATAAAACAAAGTGTATTTTTGGTCTTGTCCTCCCCTTTTGTTGTTTAGGGATTTTACCCTAATCTTTTCGATAGGGAAAGTGTCATTTCGTAGCCATGTTTTATTAATGTAAAGTGACTTTTTTAAGCCCGTGGGTCACTTAAGAGGTGTGTTTATGCCTTAGGTATAAATTGTTGGCATGTTTGGCATAACTAAAGAAGATGAGATGATGGTGGATGACTGTACCGGTAGAGGAGGATGACATGATTATTTATTTATATTGTCATTGATGGCAATCAAGTTTGACTGATGTTTTATGATGTTTACAGTTTTTTTTTTGTTGGCTAAGTGATTTGGTCTACTGGAGTAAGAGTTTGATAGCTTGGTAGAGTTTACCGGTAAGACTGCAAATTAGGACCATAACAGGTAAAGCATATAAGTTTTGATGGAATCAGGTGATTGGTGATGTTTGATAACTTGTGGTTTGATAAATAAGCTTTTATGATGGATTTGAGTATGTAAATGGAACCACATCCTATGATGGTTACCAAAAGGCATGTTTTGAACTTCTGATGAAGTTTTGCCAGGGTTTAAGTAGGGTTTAAGGACCGGTAAAGAATTATCTTAGCCGATAATGATTTTTAGTTTGGTGGTAATCTACATCAAGTTCACGTGTTGATGATAATGCAACACAAATCGCGTGATGAGTTTGAAAAATGTTTTGGCACATTTGGAGAATGAATTTATTGCGAATGTGCAAAGTTCTTAGCGAAATGTGATAAGGGTTTGACTTTGTACCAGATCGACTTGCTATGATGATTTATAATCATTCAAAGACTGATATTGATTTGTAATTGATTGTAATGATCACTATGATGATCTGTAATAAGTTGTAAAGATATGTGATGATCTATGTAGAATTCTTAGGGTTTTGATGCTGACCTAGTTATAAAAGTTATTTATTTTGGCAAATTTGATGCTTTGATGTGTCGGTGATTTCGACAAGTGTGAGAAGCCGAACCAAAGTGTGTGAGAAGATCTTATAGAGAGATGCGGACTCAGAACTTAATTGGATCTGATCAAACAAGCAGTAGAGTGCTATACACAGATCATTCACTGTTGTTCTCTAACAATTACAGTAGCTAAAATCCCTTAATTGGGTAGGTCCTAACATGCCTCACATTGTAAAATCCCCTAACAGGGTGACTCAATATTTGAGTTCTAAATCATCTTACAAGGTTGATCCTAACAGATAAAAGCTTCTATCAGGGCTGAGGTAAATCCCTTTATCAGGTGACTCCTAACAGGGTCTTCTCCTAACAAGGCATCATTATAAGCTTCTAATCAGGCTTGGTTCCTAACATGGCGCATTCCAAAAGAGTGCAAAATTCCCACCATGGTTTTTCCCTATTTTAGTTTCCACATGAAAAACATGGTGTTCATGTGTGATATGCTTTTCTTGTGATGTTCATGTTTTATTGTTGATAACCAGTAAAGACAGTTTATGTTTGTTTATCAGAGATCTTAAAGTGATTACTGGTAATCATGATTATATGATTGATGAATAATTTTGATCATTTAAAAAATTGTTACCTATGTTCGTTGATCTAATATTGAATTGATGATTGATCTAATTAATAAGTTGGTATAAGAGGAAATAATTATCTAGATTTGATAAGGAAATATGTTATGAAGATTTGGTTTAAGTATTGAATGTTTTCAGATCTGAGATAAGTTTGTTTTGGTGTTGAAAGTTTCATTTTTTGTTAATACTGATTTACCCCCCTCTCGGTATTAACTGGATCCTCTAGGTTTATCAATTGGTATCAGAGCATTGGTCCTCTGAATGCAGAAAGCCTAACATCTTGAGGGAAAGATAATGTGAAAGATGATGGATAAGGAGGGTCCCAAGTTTACCAAGGACAACTACCAGATATTGAGTGATCGGATGAAGATCTAAATTAAAGGAATGGGTTCACAATATGGGAATCATGTGATAACCAGGTATGTTCCTCCTACTACTAGTCCCTTGACACTGGATGAGCTCAAAGAACAATGAGAAAACATTCAGACTCTTGAAGCAATTGTAAGTTCTCTATTTGACTCTAAATATATTGATGTTCATGGATTAGAAACTGCAAATGAAGTATGGGAGAAATTAAAATTAATCTATGGAGGAGATGAACATGTACAAAGGGCAAAGGAAGAGATTCTGAGAGGAAAATTTGATGATATGAAAATGATTGACGATGAGAACATAACTCAATATGGACAAAGGATTAAGGAAGTTGTAAGTGGAATAAAGAGTTTCAGAGGTAAGATTGAAGATGATACTATTGTTAGCAATACATACTATAGTATACACACTTAACAAAGTTTGGATTAGAAAAATCATAAGAAGACATCTTATGAACTTGGGCATGGAAGGACTCTATCTATGAAATATTTTAGAGTATTTTGAAGTAAGTTCTACATTAGAAGAGTTGAAGAAATTTTTTGAAATTTTTACACAAGAGCTAATGAAGGTATAATCCTTGGCTAGTCTATTAAGAAAAAATCTTATAGATGTTATAACACAAGATTGAGAAGAATATAGTTGTACATATGGGATATGAATATGATGATTGTACCATTAAGACAAAAGAAGAAACAACTAAAGAAACAATAGTATAAGATGATAAGAAAGATGCTCCAAAAATTTCTCCTCATACTCCGAGGTATGTGTAGAAGAATCATTCAGCTCGAAATGGATTCTTGGAGACAAGAATTGGGGTGTTCTTGCTAGAAGTAAAGATCTCAAAGAATAGATGAACTAATGGTTAATTTTAGCAATAGAGCCAAAAACAATAAAAGATGTTTGGAGTGATCAACATTGAATGAAATCTATGAATGGAGTATTGGAATAGATTGAGAAGAATTAGACTTGGGAACTTTTCCCAATACCAATTGACAAGAACGTGATAGGAACTAAATGCGACATAGTAATAAATAAAGAAAGATTTATGTGTAAAGGCTACTCATAGGTAGAAGGTATAGATTTTGAGGAAGCTTATGCTCCTATGGAAAGAATAAAATCTATCCTAATGTTTTTGGCTTTTTCATCACCCGAAGATTTGAAGGTCTATCAGATGGATGCGAAGTCTACATTCTTGAATGGAGAATTGAAAGAGGAAGTATATATAGAACAACGAGAAGGATTCAATATATCAGATACTCTAGATATGGTATACAAATTAAAGAAGGTGGTGTATGTTTAGAAGCAAGCTCCTAGAGCTTGGTATGAAATACTTGACAAGTATTTGTTGAGACAAGGATTTCAAAAAGATACTACTAATAGTGATCTATATTTTAAGGTTGTAAAAAATGATATATTGATTGTAGTTTTTTATGCACGGATGATATAACCTTTGGAGGAAATGATTGTATGTGCAAAAATATTTCTGAAGAGATGCATGAAGAATTTGAAACGTCTATGGTTGGGGAAATGAATTTATTTCTTGGTTTACAATTTAGTCGGAAGGATGATGGTATATTTATTTCACAATATAAGCATCTTAAAGAAATGTTGAACAAGTTTTGGATGAAAAGTGCTAAACATGTATGTAATCCTTTGACTACAAGTGGTAAGTTGAGAAAAGATGTTGAATCTTTGAAGAATGATGAAAGCATATACAAATCAATTATTGGAGGATTATTGTACTTGACTAGTTCTAGACTGGATATCATGCATGTTGTTTTTCTTGTGGCTAGAATCCACCAAGGTCCTAGAGAGACACATATCGTTGTTGTGAAAAGAATTTTTAGATAGTTAAAAGGAATAGAAGACTATGGATTGGTCTTGGAAGGAGTTTTTATGATGTATTTGAGTTCCCTCTTTCTTCTGGAGTGGACTGCCTCGAGTATTTTTGGTTGAAGTGGCTTATTTTGTGCAATATTGTTCATTTCAATTGTACTTGACCCTCAATTAAATTTTTTGATGATATATCTTATACTTAAGGAATGAGGCTGTATGAGTTATGTATGAAATGTATGTGAATTGATGAGAAGTGTATGCAAATGATATACAACATAACTGAGTTCGTGAATGTGAAAAATTCAGTTTGTAAAGAGCTTTGAAGGTGATATATTGAGGAAGACAATGAAAAAGTTCAGAGATGTTTTCCAAGATATCGGTCGCTTGATGTTGATTTTCAATGACAATTTCATTTTTAGGAGATCCTTCTCATATTAGTTATGTTATTTCTTTTGTTGTTGAATTATAGTGGTTCCATTAGCAACAATTTCTTATCTTGCCCTGAAGCAGTGTGCCTCAATTGTACAAGTACATGTATCTTTCCCTAAGGGAGTGTGCATTAGCCTAAAATTCCTTTGATTTATATTCCTCCTTGGTAGTGAACCTAAAACATTGTAATAATTCATATTTATATTGTGAGTTAGATTCTCACTATGGTTTTTCCATGTTTGGGTTTTCTTGTATTGGTAGTTGATGTGTTTTTAGTTGAATTGTTTAATGGTTGAATGTTTTTTATATTTTATTAGTTTAGAAGTTTTAGACTAATTCACCCCTCCTCTCCTTCCCATCTCAGTCCTATCATAGGCTCAACAATGCTCCAATAATTATGAGCTTACATTGCATTAGCAAGAAATATAAGGAAGATAGATTAGATTTCTATTCCCAAATGATTTTAGTTGTAGCCTTGAAAAATTATGCTTGGTCCTATTTGGAAAACAAACAAATTATTCTAGATCTTATATTTGTACTAAATAGAAAGAAATGTCACATACATAGATTGGACACAAAATGAGATGTTTTTTTATATTTATCAACATATATTGCTACTCCAATAATTGTATAGATAAGAATAATATGTTTTCACTATGATAAGAGTAGTTGTTTAAGTGAGTATCTTATTTTATAAATGGCACACTTATAGTGGATAGCTATGATATTTTATTTGAAACAACAAATATTTATTCATTTGTTAATGAATGTATTTATGCCTTTTCTATATAACATTTATATGTTCTCTTATGTTCAAGTATTGGTCCATTTTGACAAACATTTGGTATTTTTTTATTTACATTTGGATTATTTTATTACAATATATAGTATAAATATATTGAAATACTAGATATTATAAGCACAAGTGGGTGCACAACTATTGGACCCTCTACAACAACTAGCCCCTGTCCGCTGATTGAAAATTCTTTATGAATAATTAGAGAAACTGGACTGATAACTGTTTCACATTGAGTTGAAATTTTATTGAACTATTAATTCATAACATGTATGCACATAAGTATTGTTTGATATGATCATTATTACAAGATGGTATTATTGTCGAACTAATGACTCACAAGACTATGAGAGTTCAACTAGCAGCTAATGTAATTTTTTATTGTGATCTAATTATGTTTATGATTTTATTGTGCAATAAAATAATTGTATAAAAGGAACAATTAAGAGACATCAAGACCAAACCAAATACATCTTGCAGAAGTCACAAGCATAGCCCTATCTAGTGAAAGCCAATGCTATTGTTTAAATAATTATGTTTATAGGTTTTAATAATGTGTGGAACTACTTTAAATGTATTTAGATGATAGTTGAATTGGAGGTAATGTAAGTTAGGTTAGAGTATGAGAACCCCTAGTCAAGTTAAAAATCGTATGGATCTTTGTATGGGTTTCTAGAAGGTTTTGTTTGGTAATTTTCTCAAAATTTGAGAAAAATTAGGCCCCTAGGGTCAATACCTTGGGATTTAGAACCTCTAAGTCATGTGATATTGTCATTTGCCCTTGATGGGAACCTTCAAAAGTTCACTTGTTTGAAAGTGACAGGTTAGGTTCTGGGAGAAAGTGTGTTTGTTTGAAATTCCTATTTATTTTATGGAGATTTATGGCAAGGCAATTGTGTATTTCTACCTATGGAGAACTTTTTCTTGTGAAAGAAGGGATAGTTAAAGGAAAAGGAAAAATGAAAAATATTGCATATAGAGATGGAGGTCAAGATGGAGCTTTTAGAGAGATATGTCAACCTTGCCTTATATCTCTATGTGTGTGTGTGTGTGTGTGTGTGCATGTGTGTGTGTGTGTATGTATTGATATGTATTCATATATATATATATATATATCTATGTATGTATATGTATATGTAAATGTATATGGATATGTATACATATAGGTACATATATATGTATAAACATATACATACATACATACATACATACATATATATATGTGTGTGTTTGTGTTTGTACATATATATATATATATATATATATATATAGATATATACGCACACACATATATACACACACACATATACATACATACATACATGTATATATATATATATATATATATATATATATATATATATATATATATATATATATATATATATATATATATACATGTATATGTGTATATATATATACATACATACATGTATATGTGTGTATATATATATATGTGTGTGTGTGTGTATGTATGTATGTGTATATGTATGTGTATACACATACATATACACATACACATATACATACATATATATGCATACATATATACACATACATACATACACATACATATGTATATGTATGTATGTGTATGTATGTATGTATGTATGTGTATGTATGTATGTATGTGTATATGTTTGTGTATATGTATATATATGTATAGATACATGTATATATATATGTATATATGTATAGATACATGTATATATATATGTATGTATAGATACATGTATATATTTATATATATGTATATATGTATATATGTATATATGTGTATATGTGTATATATGTATATGTATATGTATATGTATATGTATATGTATATGTATATGTACACATATACATATACATATACATATATACATATACATAAACATATGTATATATACATATACATATATATAGACATATATAAATATACATATACACATATACATATACATATACACATATATATACATATATACATATATATGTATATGTATACATATATATATGTATATATGTATATATATGTGTATATATGCATATATATATACATATATGCACACATATATATATGTAGGTATATATATATATATTCATGTATTGTCCATTAAGAAAGTTTTCTTAGAGAAGAATCTAGAAAGACTATTGTAATTTGAGTAAATGTGACATAGAAAGTAAGTCCTCACCATTGATCCTAATGGAACACAATTTCTATACTTGTTCAAGTGCATGGCTAGGCCTTTTGAAGCCTAATGATGCCATTAAGGATGGGAGGAGAGAAAGACTTGTTGAATTTATCCTTATTGTTTGAGATAATTTTTTTTGTTTGGGAACATAATTCCCTTATTGACGTTTTTTACATTTTGATATTTCTATTAAGGAATATAAGATTGTTTTAGACAAGGTAGTTTAAGAAATACCTTATTATTTTTGAGGTTGGAATTTTTGGTAGGGAAAGTCCTTGTGTTGTTCATCACCTTACCTTTTTTTTTGTTTTTTAATATTAAGGGTGATGAGAAAGTTTTCCAAAACTGGGTTATGTGTAGGATTCTTCATTATATTTTAGTTGAAAACACCATTATATTTAAAGGAGCAAGAAAATACTAATTGGCATATCTTTTGAGGGAATATTCTGGCCTTTAACATTGTCCATAATGTTATGGAGAGGAGTTTATTGATTAGGATCCTCTTGTTGACATATTAGATAATATGTTTAATGAAAATAATCGAAATATGAAGATGACATACTCTTGAGTAAAAGTGATAGTAATACATCTTGTTAAGTAAGATGCGTGCTTATTTTGTAAATTCATCTCTTGTATTTTATTTATACCTTAAGTTCATGAACCCTTGGATTCAAGTATTCTAGAATATTACCTATACAATTATGGCTAGATTAAAAATATTGCATGTAATGGAAGGAAAGAGCCCATTATATTGCATTAAAGAAAAAATATTAAGATAATTGTGATGGTTATTGAACTTATAATGAATATACATTATCATTCACTCTTCTTGCAAGATAAAAGCCTCTAAATGAATCTACCTTGACTATTTATACCCTTATATGATTGTATCCTTGGATCATGTGGTTGAGAGCATAAAAACCAAGCTCAGATACGACCCACATAAAATTTATGCATTTGTATAGAAATTTACCCTTATCATAGAATTATATAAAAAATATTTCTGATATCATAAACATAACTGCAATTCTCCCCAATTAATATTTGAATAAGGATAAAGTATTTATAATTTCCACATGGGTTAGTACAAATAATTAAGATTAGCATGGGCTAGTAAATATAGATCATATTAATGCAATAAAAGGAAAAGGTAGGATTATGAAGTGGAAAATGGTAGTCATGTAGAGATACAATAGGGGGAGTAAGAGATAGTTTATGCTTTTTTTAAAATATAAAAAATTAAAAAATAATAGTAAACCAAGGTTAATTATTTATTGATATATAATCATCTTTTGTGTTATCATGAGATTTAAAGGATCTCTATTTTAGATTTATTGGCTCGATCAAAATATACAGTAGTTAATGACATCAGTTTTCTACAATCTGTTATATTCAGAGCTCACAATTTATAGATTTGATTGTGTGATGTACAAAATCTCACACAATTGAATCTAAAAATTGCGAATTATGTACACAATAGTTGTAAGGACTCATATTCTGTTTCCAACTGAAACGCAAATAAGAGAGAGATAGGGAAAAATTTCCTTATATTATTGTGCTAGGCGACTCCTCTATCCAGAACGAGTGCCAATGGGGCAGCCTCAAATCCTTAATTGTCAAGTTGTACTTTTTAAAACTGTAGACTTGAAAAGAAGCTTGAGGTAAAACCCATCCTGCCATTGGGTTGGGATGGCTGCGAAGAAAGCGGGTTGCTGGAAATCACCTCTATTCTATTGCTCTATGCACTTTTCTTTCATTTTAGCACCACAGCGATTTAGTCTAATTTAACAATTCGAGTGCAAATAAAATAAATAAACAAACAACCAGCCAAGAGGCGTAGTTAAAAAGCAGAGGATTAAAGGAAGCCATCAACAAGATAACAGCAAATATCAAATGCGAGAAAGAAAGTTGGGGGTTAGACCTAAAAAGCAAGTAATAAAAGAACACATATTCCAATGTGTTTTTTCTTGTATAACTTGCTTTTTTTTATTTTATATACGTTGCATTTTAGATCCTTGCATAACCACTTCCTATTCTTTTGAAAGTACTCAAACACATATACCAGTAAATAAACAATGGCCCAACTATAAAAATGAGTAAAAATATGTATATTACAATATGCTAATGAAAAATTGATGTAATCTAAATTATTAATACGTATTAAAAATGTGCATTGAATATAAAATATTAATAATCAAATTGTAGTTGTGCATCTTAACTTTGCGCTTCTCAAAATCTTACATGGAAATTTCAAATCACTCCGAATTTTTTACAGCAGCTTACTTGGCACCTGCTTATAACTAAGGTTTCAGGGCCACATCATCAAATATAATGCCACATCAGCATGCTTTTTGCCAAGGTGTCCAAAACAGCCCAAAAAAAAAGTGAAACTAATAGGTGTGCAAAAGAGCCCTAATACTTATGCAGCTGATGTGGCATCATATGAATGGTTACTTTTCACAACAAATGGTATATTTCATTCAATTATTGGTACTATCATACAACTATTGGTGCAATATTGTACAAAAGTTGGACATTAAATCAGCAAGTATGGCAGTATTAAATCAAAAACTTCTATCACAAGAATTGGAACGTGCTCAACTACTAGATCATTTCCCCTACCAATAGCTCAAGATTGTAAATATGTAAATTTTGATGTTTATAGTATGGCTTCCTTCTCACTGATAAGAATTAGATCTCCAGATTGGCCACGTTAGCCTTTAGCATCTCACTTTCTATATAAAAAAATCCATTCTTCCTATCAATAGAAGAGGCGGGGCTTCAATCTAATAATTTGTGAAAATAAATTTAAAAAATTGACAAACAAACACGATAAAAAAAATCATTTGCTCAACATTGATAAATCATTTCCTCACTTCTAAAAAAATCCATTCTTCCTATCAATAGAAGAGGCGGGGCTTCAATCTAATAATTTGTGAAAATAAATTTAAAAAATTGACAAACAAACACGATAAAAAAATCATTTCCTCACTTCCAACTATGAGTACCTTTAATCCATACATAAAATGCTTTGATTATTCATACACCCTGCCAATATATAGATTATAATTTAATAGATTTAATAAATATATATATATATTAATGTACAAATATTATAAATAATATAGATATAATAAAAAAATTACTAATAAAATAAAATGTTTATTTGTATTTGTAAATTAATATAGATATTTTAATACATGTACTGTTAATGGTTTTATCTATTTTAGAATTTTTTTGTTTTACAATAAAATTATATAAAAATTATTTTACAGTTTTAAAATTTTACATGTATATGTATATTAAATTTTAATTTTTATGTACATAGAAAATGTAAACAAAAATATATATAGATTCAAAAAAGCAAAAATGTGCGAATTTTGGTAGGGCAAGCATCGAGTGATTTTTTCATTTCCTCTGAGGAAATCGCCTGATCTTTTCCACAAATAGTGGTTTTTCGATAGGACGAAGTATGCGCTCAATCATGGCATCCCGGGGATCAGGGCTCCCCTGCCTCAGGAAAAATCGGAATGGCAAGTGGTTAAACCTAGGAAGGCTCATAGGGCTGCCAGGTCAAACCCTCCAAGGAATGTGAGCGGAAGAGAACTCGGCCAAGGTTATTTTAGGCCGACTTCTTTCAATAGGTTCAATCAGTTGCTAAATCTCGAGGGAGGTTATTTAAAACCAGATCTCCAGGCTTGTCGTTCTTCAAAAAATAACAATAGAAACATAATTAAAAACCCTAGCAAGATGGTAGAATCCCAATCCGCACTTAGAGCTACTTTAAGGGCAAGGCTACAATACTGCCTCCCAAACCTTCACCGATGGTATTGGGTCCAATTAGGGATCCCAACTCAGATATGGCTAATGTTTTAGAGATCAATGAGAATGTGGTTAAGCGGATTCAACAATCTTGCAAGGCCTTTGGAGTTTTTGCGAGATGGCAGGGACTCAGAATCACATTAGAGGTTCTTGCTGATTGGTTCTTGTCGCCTTTCAATTGGATAGTAAGTATTGCTATCCTGTCCGAAGGCTTTTTGTATATAGATTGTGGTAATTTAAAACAAAAGGAGGAATTCTTAACAGGTAAATCTCCTACTTTCAGAGGTTTTGAATTTTATTTTTTAGATTGGATTCTGGATTTTAACCCTAATAACATGCAATCTCTTAAGATAGATAGACCGATATTGTTACCTAACCTACCAGTCGAATTAATGGACATTGAAATTATTAGGAAAATTGGTAATCATATTGGCAAATTTGTAGAAACTTGTGATAAATATAGGAAGTATGTGAATTGTGTGATAATAATTAATATGGACATTAATATTAAAACTTTAAAACCCAATGAGATTAAGTCAGGGGCGTCTTCCTTCCTTATCTATCCAGAATTTGTTAAAGGGATTCTCGACCTAGACCCTAATTTGCCCCCAGTTCCACCTTCTCAACTTAGTTCCAGTAGGCTCCTTGGGGCCGTCATTAGTTTCAATCTAGAAAAGGGAGGGTTTGTGGTTGAGACAAGCCCTTTGCCATCAAGGCATATTGAGGAACCTAAGGATGTTGAGGATATTGAAGAAGATGAATTTTTCATTAACAAGGGACAGGAAGACCGGGCAACCCCTTCCTCCCCTAGCCTCTGGGCAAATCCCCTAATGGACTCTCCAGGAGCTTCTGCTGAGTTGAGGACCCCCCGCATCTCGAAGGAAAATCCCCAACCTACTAAGCAGAAGGGTGGGGAATTGGATGATCTCTCTCTTCCCTCTGATTGGGCCATAAGAGTGGCAGATTGTAACAATCCCATAGGCTCTCCCTTTAGGAAAGCTTTCTCTACTAACGTGAAGAGGGTAGGCCAGTCGGTTAAGGATGAGCATCTTTCCCACAAAGAGGATAAGTCAATTGCATTATTAACTATCTTTGTGACTCAGCCACCGAGGAGATCATGAATAAAATGTTGGATGAAATAATTGACAAAGATGAGCTGGATCTTCAAAAAAAACTGTTATGTAAAGAAATTCTAGCCTCTTCACCTCCCCCGATGGCCTCAGATATAGAAGAACTTCTTGTAGATCTGAATAATAAGGAAAATGAAACTTTAGGTATCGAACTTTGGGCATTTGATAAATCTACCCCAGACTGTGCTAAGCTCTTCAAAAAGAGGGATAGGAAATCCCTATCAGAGCTTTGAGCCAATGATGGCTCTGCGGAATGTCAAGTTAAACTCATAGACATATTTTAGGCTAGGAAGGGGAAGGTCCTTCCCAAGGGCTCATGAAGATTATTTCATGGAATGTTAGGGGATTAAATGCCCCTAACAAGCAGAGGTTAGTCAAACGCTATCTATCCTCTTTGAACCTTGAATTAGTCTTGCTTCAAGAGACTAAACTGGGAGATGCAGATTTAGCTTCCTTTGGCAAACATTTAGGCTTTAGGTAGATTTCAGGAATCCCAGGTATTGGGGCCTCTGGAGGTCTAGCTATCATATGGGAACCTTGAAGTATCCATCTTTCTCCTCTAGTATCTAATCTTAACTAGATGAGTGGGAGAGTAACTTGTCTTAAGAATAATTTAGACTTTATCATTGTAAATGTTTACGGGCCAATCCTTAATGATGATAAAAAAAGAGTCTGGGAGGAAATTGAGAATTTCATGAACTCCCTCAGTCAAGTATGTTTTATAGGAGGGTATTTTAATGCAATTTTGCATCATCATGAGAAGCAGGGAGGGTTAGGAATTAATGTTAAGGCCTCTTTGGACTTCACTGATTGCATCCATAGGAGTGGTATGTTAGAGATCAATATGGTCAAGGATGCATTTACTTGAAATAATCGTAGGCTAGGATTTAGCAACATTGCAGAGAAACTGGACAGGTTCTTTGTATTGGGAAGTCTTATCAACTTTCCCTTCACCCTAGAAGCCTCAATTTTACCTTTTTCAGGATCAGACCACTTCCCCATTTCACTAGATTTTCAAGGGGAATATATCCCTAGGAGATGTCCTTTTAAGTCTGAAAATATGTGGCTTAAAGATGATCATATCCTAGAGCTCCTAAAAGAATGGTGGAATGGGGCCATGATCAATGGATCTGGGATTTTTAAGGTTATTAACAAACTTAAGATAATCAAGAAGAATCTTATTCAATGGAATAGGGAGCGCTTTCGCAATAGCTTCGATAACAAAGCTAAGGTGAAAGCTGAGCTGGTAGAAGTTAATGAGCAAGTGATTAGATTTGGTATGGATGAGTCTTTGTTTCTCAAAGAGAAAAAACTTATGGCGGACCATGAATCTATTATCACCAAAGAAGAAGTCTTTTGGAAACAAAAATCTAGAGAGTCCTGGTTGGAGGTGGGCGATAAGAATACCAAATTTTTTCACAATAGTGTAAGAATGAGAAGAGTCAGAAACCATATCTCGAGAATTAAGGATAGCAATGGCTCTGAGGTGGTTAATCCTATTACGATTGCGAAAGAGGTTGTTGATTTCTTTACCCTTATCCTATACTCAGATCGGAGCCCTCATAACTCTACCCAAGACATGTTTATCAAGAGTATCCCTAGGCTTTTGAACAAGGAACATTCTGATGTTGTTAATGCCAAATTTTCTCTTGCAGAAGTTGAGGCTTCTCTTAAGCAAATGATCCTAGATAAATCCCTTGAGTCGGATGGCTTTCCTACTAGCTTCTTCCAAGTATGTTGGCCCTTTCTCGGTGAGGAAGTTACGACACCTCTGGAAGGGATGAGAAACTTAGGGAACATCCTCAAGGAAATCAACAACACCTTTCTGGCCCTTATCCCTAAACCCTAAAAATGACTAAACCAAAGTGTTTTGATGAATTCCGGCCTATAGCCCTCTACAATAAGATTTACAAACTTTTCACCAAAACTTTAGCTAATAGGCTTCAGAAACCCCTCCCCTTGTTGATCAGTGAGGAACAGGCAAGCTTTATCCCTGGGAGATCCATTTATGATGGGGTCATTATAGCTCAGGAAGCTATCCACTCAGTCGAGAAAAATGGGATCCCTAGTATGCTCCTAAAATTTGATATCAGAAAAGCTTAAGATAAGGTGAACTAGAGATTTCTATGTAGATGCTTAGAAGCCTTTGGTTTTCCAACTTCATGGATCAACCTGATTTTTGAATGTATATCTACACCTAAATTCTCTATTTTGGTTAATGGTACCCCGGAAGGTTTTTTTAATCTCTTCTAGAGGTTTGAGGCAAGGTGACCCTCTCTCCCCTTTTCTCTTTATTATTATGGCTAAAACACTAGGCAGATCAATCTCCAGAGCCAGGGAGGCTAGTCTATTGTTGGGGATTAGAATTACTAGTAACCTAGATCCTATAACACATCAACAATTTGTAGATGATACTATGCTCTATGGCTGTATAAATCTTAGTGAGGCCCAGGCTTTCAAGCTTATCTTGGATTCTTACTCTAAGGCCTCTGGTTAGGAAATTAATCTTGCTTAATCTGTAGTCTTCTTTTTTAATTCTCAAGCTAGTGTTCAAACATGCATATGCAGTATTCTGAATTTTAATCTAGGTAGTCTCCCTTGTCAATATCTTGGACTTCCCTTGGATAAGGGTTCAGGGTCTTCTAATATGTGGTCTAGATTAGTTGACAAGATCAAAAGTAGGATAGCAACCTAGAAAGGTAGATGGTGATAGTTCTAATACTTAATATAAGTATAGATCCAATAGCCAACAAGATGAGAGGGGGGGTGAATCATACAAACTTAATCATCCATAAAAATATCAAATTCAACCTCGGTAACATCTATATCAGTCATATAACCAAAAACTGTCAAACATGAAAACTCAAAAGCATAGGAACAATATAAACCTCATAACACCAGATTTAACGTGGAAACCCAAATAGGGAAAAACCACTGTGGGATTTCGGACCCAGTAAGAAATATACTCTTCTAGAGTATGCTTGGTTAAAAGCAAATCCTGTTAAAGATTACAAACACATTGCTAGATGTGACCCGGTTAAGGGATTTCCCTCAGATCTGTTAGGATCTTCACTCTGTTAGAAGTGACCTTGTTAAAGGATTTCAAACACTCAATCAAAATGTCACCTTGTTAGAGGATTTACATATAAGACTGTTAAGTCCACTCGGTTAAGAGATTTCCTGTCACTTTCGCAAAAGAACAGTAATACAATCTATCTGCAACTTCACATCTAAAATGCTAAAGCAGATTCCTATTTGTTCAATACAATCTAGACATAGAACTAATCTTGTCTATTTGTTGGGCATCAATACTCTGTTATTTTAACAAGTCTTCAAGCTTCTGTGCTCGGTAATCACTATGTAGCATCCCTGTGCATACACTTGCCTGCATACATTGTTTATCAACAATTTCCTATTTATAAACAATCTTTTAACCACTTAATCTCCTTGATCACATTTCCCATGATCAATCATAGCCATCAAATCTTCAATCTTGTCCAGGTTCATTGTATCTTTCGAACTGAAAATGTTTTACCCCGCCTTGGAACTTACACATTCACCTTGCAACTTGTGTTAGGGTAATGCAGTTCAATCTGAGCTGTAGATCTTCTTGCCAACTTTCCATTGCCTTAGATTCGTTTAACAAACTTCTTCCATAGCTTACCAATCATTGGTCTGCTCCAACTCATCAGCTTCTTTCATTAAATATCACATGTAAACATTTAATGCATTTTGTTATAGCTTGGTTACAACTCGGTGAATACTAAACTTCACTCGGTAGATATTCTATCTTCATTAACCGACTACGATAACCTTAGGGTTTACTGACTAGGTTCTTTGCTTGATAACATAGTATAGTATTAACCTTTACATTTTACAACATATGTATGATGTTAAAACAATTTAAAACATCAAGATCTCATCATTGTCTAACTCGATAGTAGTTTCCCATTGAATAACTTATCCCCTTATTCATCATATTCTTTCCTGTGTCTTTACCAACTTCTTTATAATCTTCATATCATACTTCTCAAGATATGGCAACATCATACTGAATTAGAAAATCAATTTCTTGACATCAATGACAAAATAATAATATCAAGATAGTAAAACATCTTTAATCAGTTATGTCCTTAATCATCAACAACCTTCTCAATATCCTTATAATGTAATATTGCCAACAATCTCCCCCTTTGGCATTGATGGAAAAACCAATTGATTTGACCTTTAAAAGATTCGGATTGCTGTGATTCTGAAATGCTAAAATGCTCTCCCCCATTCATTAGACTTCTCTTCTATTTTCCATCTTTACTTCAATCTGTAGTCTTCTCTCAGTCTTCTCCCATTTATTAGTCTTCTCCCCTTTAGGTTGTCTCTCCCTTAGGTAGGTCTTCTCCCCCTTTGACAACAATGCCAAAAAGAAAAAGAACTAAAACATAATTGCTTTCTGTAGGAAGTTATTGCCTGCTGTTGTGTATCAACTGAGTCTCAGTCAGAGCATTTGTCTTCAATTCTTGTTCCCTATATCATTCTCTATATTATCCCAGTATTAATTCCAATACACTTTCAGAAAAACATTCTAAAGTGTATCAATCCATCATCAGCTTCCGAAAAGATATTCAATAGAGTCATCGAAGTGATGCTTTCACTGAACTCGGTCAGTGAGTAAAAGATAGGGGTAGGACCCCTAACTTACTTCTGAGATATTCAAAAGTGTCCTTTGGTAGTGGCTTGGTGAAGATATTAGCTATTTGCTCCTTTGTGTTAACATATTCCAACACCACTTTCTTCTCTTGAGCTTCTTCTCTAAGATAATGATATTTTTGATAGAGATGTGCTTTGTCTTAGAGTGCATAAAAGGATTCTTTGAAATATTTATGGCACTAGTATTGTCACAGAATATAGTTACTGGCTCGGTAACTTTCTCATTTATACCTTCCAAGAGTTGTTTGATCTATGCAATGTTGGTACAATTCAGTGCTGCTGCAAAATATTCAGTTTCGGCTATTGACTGAGAAACACATCCTTGTTTCTTGCTAAGCCAACTCACTAGTCTTTCTCCTAAGAAGAAAGCTCCTCCACTTGTGTTTTTTCTGTCATCAATGTTGCCTACCCAATCTGCATCAGTATAAACTTTTAGATCAAAATCATTTCCTTTCTGATATACTAAGCCATAATCTTCAGTGCCTTTCAAGTATCTAAAAATTCTTTTGATTTCTATCATGTGTATTTCCTTAGGATCTGCAGAGAATCTTGCAACAATACCTACAGCATGTGCTATAGCTGACCTGCTGTGAACAACATATTGTAGTTTTCCAATCATAGATCAGTAAAGTGTCTCATCAACAGATGCAGATTCATCATTATTTGATAGTTTACAGTTGGTAGTCATAGGAGTACTTACTGGTTTTGAATCCTCCATTCCAAATTTCTTCAATTTTTCCTTTATGTACTTGGATTGAGTAATGAAAATCTCATTTTTCATTTGCAGTAGCTGTAAGCCTATAAAATACTTTATCTCACCGATTAATGACATCTCAAATTCTTTTCTCATTTCATTTCCAAAGTTCTTGCATAAAGAATCATTTCCACAAAATATAATATCATCAACAAATATGGCTGAGATTAGTATTTCATTTTCATCATTCTTCATGTGCATGTTGCTGTTCTCACTTGTCCTTATAAAACCAATCTTAATCAAATAAGAGTGCAATCTTTCATACCATGCTCTTGGTGCTTGTTTCAGACCATATAAAGCTTTGTTCAATTTACATACCTAATCTTTATCATTGTCATCAACAAATCCTTCAGGTTGTTCAATGAAAACTTCTTCTTCTAATATTCCATTCAGAAATGTAGATTTGACATCCATTTGATATACCTTGAAGTTTTTGAAAGAAGCATATGCCAACAATGTTCTAACTCCTTCAAGTCTAGCAACAGGTGCAAAAGTCTCACCATAATCAATTCCTTCTTCTTGGGCATAACCTTTGCAAACTAATCTTGCTTTGTTCCGAATGACCTCACCTTTTTCATTTAGCTTATTTTTGAAGATCCACTTTGTACCGATTACATTTTTGTCCTTCGGTCTTGGGACCAGTGTCCATGTGTCATTCTTCTTGATTTGATCAATCTCTTCAGTCATAGCATTTATCCAATCTTCACTGCTAAATGCCTCTTTCACAATTCTCAGTTCAAATTCAGATATCAAACATGTGTTCTATCTCAGTTTGTTCCTTGTCATCACTAGATCATCCTTATCTCCTATAATCTGACTTGATGCATGGTGTCTTCTGACATACTTGGCTAATATAGGCTCGGTAGGCTCTGTATGATCTTCTTCATCACTTGGTAACTAGATATTTTCTACATTTTCTTCAACAGTTATCTCGGTAAGACTTCTCAGTTGCACATAGACAAATTCATCATAGTCTTTCGGTTATTTGGAATTCCCTTCATCAATTATTTCTGTAAATTCATCAATTTTCACATTTGCACTTTCTACTATTTTGTTAGATGATTTGATCAGACATTTAAATGCTTTGCTTCTAGAAGAATACCCTAGAAATATTCCTTTTTCACTTTTCTGATCAAAGTTGCCATTTCTATCATCTTTATGAACATAGCATTTACTTCCAAAGATCTTAAAATAACTTACATTAGGTTTCTTGCCATACCAGATTTCAGAAGGTGTCTTTAAAGTACCTTTCTTCAATTGAACTCGGTTCAAGGTGTAAATTGTTGTGATTATTGCTTCTCTCTAAAATGTTTGTGGAACCTTCTTCTCAATCATCAGTGTTCTAGCATAATCCACAATAGATCTATTTCTTCTTTCAGCTATTCCATTCTACTGTGGAGTTCTTGGTGCAGAGACTTGTCTTTTAATACCATGATCATTGCAAAATAGGTTGAACTCATTAGATGTGAACTCTCCTCCTCTATCTGATCTAAGACATTTCAGTTGTCTTCCTATTTCATTTTCAACTCTAGCCTTGTACCACTTAAATATTTGAAAAGCTTCTGATTTTTCTTTTAAAAACATTACTGACATCATCCTTGAATAGTCATCCACAAATAATATGAAATACTTATCACCATAATAACTTTGAACTTTCATAGGACCACAAAGATCAGTGTGCACAAGATCTAAAATTCTCTTAGAAGTGTAGGACTTGCTTGTAAAGCTTGATCTTGTCATTTTACCCATTTGGCATCCTTGGCACATAGCATTCTTAGGTTTTTCAAGACTTGGTAGACCTCTTACTTTGTCCTTCTTACTTATCTTGATCAGATTATCAAAATTAACATGACAAAACCTTTTATGCCATAACCAAGTATTATCAATCTTTGCATGCAAACACTTATTGTGAGTTGAGTCAAGGTGAAATGTATTACCTTTTGTTTGTGTCCCAGTAGCAGCTAACTTTCCATTCTTGTCATGAACTTTTACAATTCCTTTCTGAAATTCTATTCGGTAACCTGTGTTGTTTAGTTGTGCTACACTCAACAAATTGTATTTCAAACCTTCAACCCAATAAACATCATTGCATCTTGCTTTATCAAGAAGTGTTATGGATCCTTTACCTCTTACCAAACATGGTGCATCATTACCAAATCTAACATAGCCTCCATCATAATCTTCTAACATAACAAACTTGTGTTTATCTCCTGTCATATAATGTGAGCATCCACTATCTATAATCCAAGAATCATTAGTGTTTATGTGAGATATTAGGGCTTTTTCTTCATACCTTTCTTCATCTGATCCATCCTTGATAGCCACATAAACAACTTCCTCTGTATCAGTCTCATCTAATTTATCATCTTCAAATTCCTCATCAGCAATTAAGCATGTCTTTCTATCTCTTCTTCTAAAGTCTTGGTGTCCTCTGTAATGATTATCTTTCTGTCTATCATCTCGGTAATCTCTCTTTTCAGTAAAATCTTTGTCAGGACAGTTAGAAGCCATATGTCCAATCTTATCACAATTGAAACATTTCAAAGGTATTTTTCCTTTATACTTACCTTTGCCTCTCGGTAACCTTTTGGCCAATAGTGCTTCAAACTCTTCTTGCTTTCTGATTTCTTCATACAGTTTGTGTACTTCCTCCATGTTCTTCCGAAATATTTCACTTGCTCCACTGTGATCTCCTTCAGAGTACTTATACTTTCTTTCATTGTAATCATTAGATTCATTCAGATGAAAAGAACTAAATGCAGATTCAACTTTATTTACCGATGACCCACTGTTATCAAAATTACTTAACTCAAATGCATGTAGCTTACCAATAGTAGCATCCAAGGAAACTGGAATATTAGGTACAGACCTCAATTCATTGATTGCAAAGACTCGGATTGCATAGGCAGGTAGAAGGGTTCTTAACAACTTACTTGTCACATCCTTTTCTTCAATAGTTACCCTGCTCCTTTGATTTGATTTACAATCTCCTTTAGTCTTGTACTATACTGGGTTATGTTCTCACCTTCATTCATCCTCATAGATTCAAGTTGTCCTCTTAAACTATCAACTTTTGCTCTTTGAACATGTTCATCTCCTCCATATACAAATATGAGCTTAGTCCACATTGCCTTTGCATCATTGCAGCCTTCTAGATCATTAAACTCAGAATCAGTCAATGCAGATGTTATTTCAATCATTGCTTGAATATGTTCTTGCTTCACCTTTATCTCTTCCATAGTCAATGGATAGGTGCTCGGTGCAACAAAATCATTCTCCAGATAGTATATAGCATATTCTCCGACTCCTGATAGATGTAGCTTCATCCTTTTCTGCCATGTGGAGAAACTTGACTTATTTAGCTTAGGTGTATCCCTCTTATACATCTTGGATCTTTGACTCAAGTTCCTTTAAAATTTCCTTTCGGAGTCCAAAGCTCTGATACCAATTGATACTTCTAATACTTAATATAAGTACAGATCCAATAGCCAACAAGATGAGAGGGGGGGGTGAATCATACAAACTTAATCATCCATAAAAACATCAAATTCAACCTCGGTAACAAAAATATCAGTCATATAACCAAAAATTGTCAAACATGCAAACTCAAAAGCATAGGAACAATATAAACCTCATAACACCAGATTTAACATGGAAACCCAAATAGGGAAAAACCATTGTGGGATTTTGGACCCACTAAGAAATATACTCTTCTGGAGTATGCATGGTTAAAAGAAAATCCTGTTAAAGATTACAAACACATTGCTAGATGTTACTCAGTTAAGGGATTTTCCTTAGATCTGTTAGGATCTTCACTTTGTTAGAAGTGACCTTGTCAAAGGATTTAAAACACTCAATCAAAATGTCACCTTGTTAGAGGATTTACATATAAGACTGTTAAGTCCACTCGGTTAAGAGATTTCCTGTCACGTTCACAAAATAACAGTAATACAATCTGTCTACAACTTCACATCTAAAATGCTAAAGCAGATTCCTATTTGTTCAATACAATCTAGACATAGAACTAATCTTGTCTATCTGTTGGGCATCAATACTCTGCTATTCTAACAAGTCTTCAAGCTTTTGTGCTTGCTAATCACTATGTAGCATCCCTATGCATACACTTGCCCGCATACATTGTTTATCAATAGTTTCCTATTTATAAACAATCTTCTAACCGCTTAATCTCCTTGATCACATTTCCCATGATCAATCATAGCCATCAGATCTTCAATCCTGTCCAAGTTCATTGTATCTTTTGATCTGAAAATGTTTTACCCCACCTTAGAACTTGCACATTCACCTTGGAACTTGTGTTAGGGTAATGTGGTTCAATCTAAGTTGTAGATCTTCTTGCCAACTTTCCATTGCGTTAGATTCGTTTAACAAACTTCTTCCACGGCTTACCAATCATTGGTCTGCTCCAGCTCATCAGCTTCTTTCATTAAATATCACATGTAAACATTTAATGCATTCTGTTATAGCTCGGTTACAACTCAGTGAATACTAAACTTCACTCGGTAGACATTTTGTCTTCATTAACCGACTGCGATAACCTTAGGTTTTACCGACTAGGTTCTTTGCTTGATAACATAGTATAGTATTAACCTTTACATTTTACAACATATGTATGATGTTAAAACAATCTAAAACATCAAGATCTCATCATTGTCTAACTCGGTAGTAGTTGCCCATTGAATAACGTATCCCCTTATTCATCATATTCTTTCTTGTGTCTTTACTGACTTCTTTATAATCTTCATATCATACTTCTCAAGATATGGCAACATCATACTGAATTAGAAAATCAATTTCTTGACATCAATGACAAAATAATAATATCAAGATAGTAAAATATCTTTAATCAATTATGTCCTTAATCATCAACAACCTTCTCAGTATCCTTATAATGTAATATTGCCAACAGATGGCTATCCTCTGTGGGTAGAGCTACATTGGTTAAATCGGATCTACAAGCCATTTCGATCTATAAGTTATCATGTGTTAGCATACTTCAGTCTATTAAGGAAGCGTTAAATAGACATATTAGATCCTTCTTCTGGCAAGGGACGGAAGCTAAGAAACGTATCTCCCTATTGGCCTGGGACAAGATTTGTAGGCCCAAGTCTATAGGGGGTTTCTGGAATAAGGATATTAAAGTTAAAAGCAGAGCGTTAGGAGCTAAATTAGTATGGAAAATGTTTAAGTCTCCTCATCTAAAATGGGCTAAAATCCTCTTTCACAAGTATCTTCAAGGTAGAGACCATTTGAGCCTCTTCAAAGATCCCTCTGTGCCGAGAGGCTCCCGTATTTGGAACTTTATGATGGATTGTAGGAATATCATCTTGAACAAACTAACTTGGAATCTAGGTAAGGGTGATAAAGCCCTCTTCTGGTCTGACTCTTGGGGGGGTTTTCCAGTTCTTCAGCATAAAGTTAATTTTGAGTCTTCCAAAGCATCACTTATATCTAGTTGGGGTAGGTATGTTAAGGACTATATTTCGCTCTTAGAGGGTGACTTAGCAAAGGGCTGGTCTTGTAAATCCCTTGATCAGGTTAATATCCCAGCTAATGAAAAAACTCTGCTCTGAGATATTCTGGAGAATAGGATGGTCGCTTTCAATTTAGGGCCTAATTCTTTGATCTGGGATGGTTCAAAATCGAGGGAATATTCCTCCAAAGATGGTTATAATGCTCTCCTTAAGAAGCAGCTTTCTTCGACCACCTCAGTCCCTACAACATTGTGCTGGGACAAGATGTGTTTTCCTAAAGCTGGGGTCTTCTCTTTCCTGGCCCTCCAGGGAAGTATTGTCACAATAGATAAGTTTTAAAAGATGGGCTACAAAGGTCCTACTAGATGCCCTTTGTGTGAAGGGGTTGTTGCAGATACATATCACATCCTTCTCAATTGCAGCGATGCATCTGAATGCTGGCTATGGTTGTGCAATAAATTAGGATGGTCTTCTACCCTTCCTCAGTCCATCTTAGGAATGTTTCAAGCATCGCCAATCCTTTTTAATAAATCCCTCTATGGAGGGTTATGGATCTTAGCCCCTTCAATGGTTATCTGGGAACTATGGAAGGAATGTGCAATAAGAGGCTCTTTAAGGATAAGAAGATGAATTGGTCCCTCTTAGTAATCAAAATAGAAGCTATAATAGTAGAGCTTTTAAATAGCACAATCTCTAAATTCCCCAACACTCTCTAAAATGACCTACTAGGATGCAAAGATGAGAGGGAGATTGTTTGGCTTGAGGATCCATCCCTTTGTTGGTATTGGCAGTTCCAAAAATCAAGAATTGAGGAATGCTTGTAAGTGGATAGCCCCAAAAAGGGGTTGGTTTAAGTTAAAATTTGGTGGAGCATCTCGTGGCAATCTAGGAAATGCAGGTATTGGGTGTTGTTTGCATGATGAAGAAGGCAAGGAATTGGCAAGGGTAACTAAACCCATAGGGTTTGTGTCTAACAATAGGGCTGACATTTTAGCCCTCATTGAAGTTCTTCTTTTATGCCAAAACAAAGGCATCTGCTAATTGGCTATTGAAGGAGACTCGGCCATAATCATTAATGACCTTAGAAAAGGCTCCCTTACTGATTGGAAGCTTAATGCTCTCTTGGCCAAAGCTCTATGTCTCCTAATTTTTTTTGAGAAAGTATCTTTCAACCACATCTATCGTGAAGGTAATTCTAGAGTGGATGCACTAGCTAATGCAAGAGTCGATGGTCAGTCTATAAGTTAATTATGGAACCCTTTCTTTGATTATTGCCTTATGCCTTATAAGATTTTAAGACTTATAGTATGCAATTGTATATAGGAATATGCATATGTATATAGACATGCATTCATATATATCATCACAACTGAAATATATATGCATGGATATATAGGTATTAATATAGACATGCATTCATATATATCATCACAACTGAAATATATATGCATGGATATATAGGTATTAATATTTATATAGACATTGTATAATATAAGGAATAAAATATTATGAGTCCCTGCACAGTCTACCTTATCTTCTTTTTGAGACTTTTTAGTCACATTACAGTCCATTTTTTCTTAAGTTTAGCCTAATTTTATAGGGAGTTGCTTTCCTTTTTTGAAAGCCCTTTGTCAATAACTTGACCTTGGCTCTTCCTTGTCGCTAATCCGTGATGACTTTTCATCGTGCAATTTTTCATCACTATTTATCGACAGCCTTTGTATCTTTTATATCTGCTCAAACTTTATCTCATTCTTTACTGCACATGCTTTGTTCATGATCCGCAAAGATTAATGCACGAGCATCTTTTCATTGCGGTACAGTGATGGTCATCAATTTTTCTCTTTAACTCACCCGGGTCCCTCTTCCACCGGGCTGACCATTCAGTCGTTGGGTCATGAAGAATAAATGTCGTGCAATTTCCCATTGTTGTTCAGTGACAACCATTGGATCATCTTCAATCTAAACACTCATTAACTTTCCCTTTTGTCTCAGCGTCCTACCTCGTGTCAACCTCTGGTTTGCCTGGAATCCACCTAGGCACCACCTAAACTGCCACCTATTTGCCATCTCAACACCGTTGGACCCACTACCGGTCCTTGGCTCTTCTTTGTCACTGGGTCACGATGGGTAACTATCGTGCTTATTCTAATTGCAGATCAACGATCACCATCGATTTTCAAGTCAACCGCTTGATCTATAGGGTCCTTGGTTTCTTAACCATCACCTCTTCACCGTTTGCACTATCTGTCTGCCTAAACTTTCTGCCTTAACCACGTGCTAGCGGTTTGTCATTGGGTCATGATGAATAAACATCATGCACTTTCCCATTGCGGACCAACGACAACCATCAGATCATTTCCAACCTGCTCAGTTATTGACTCACCTCTAGACCACTACCACGTATGACTTCCTAATTTGCCCACGCATCCAGCTAGCTACCATCTGACTTGCCACCTTGTTGGCCACTTCACTTACCAACATGCCTTAGGCCGGACCCACCATTGGACCTTTCCCGCCTTGTTATTGAGTCACGATGGGTAACTGATGAGCAATTTCCCATTGCGGATCAATGACCACCGTTGGATCTTTTATATCTGCCCGAACTTTATCTCATTCTTTACTCCACATTCTTTGTCGCTGATCCATGAGGATTAATGCTCAAGTATTTTATCATTGCAGTACAACAATGCTCGTCGATCTTTCTCTAACTTGCCAGCTCTTTAACTCACTCAAGCTGCTCTTCCGTTGGGCCCACCATTAAGTTGCTAGGTCGCGAGGAATAAATATCATGCAATTTCCCATTGCGGTTTAGCAACAACCACTGGATCATCTTCAATCTACATGATCATTAACTTTCCCTTTGTCTTTGCACCTTGCCTCGTGTCAACCTCTGGTTCACCTGGAATCCACCTAGGTGCCACCTAACCTGCCATCTGTCATCCACCTCAACACCGTCGGACCCACTTCTAGTCCTTAGCTCTTCTTTGTCACTAGGTCACGATGGGTAAAGCTAATTCCTATTGCAAATCAATGACCACCATCGATCTTCTTATCAACCGCTCGATCTTTAGGGTCCCTGGTTTCTTAACCGCCGCCTCTTCACCGTCTTCGCTATTTGTCTGCCTTAACTTTCCGCCTTAACCACCTGCTAGTGGTGTGTTGCTTGGCCACAATGAATAAACGTCGTGCACTTTCCCATTGTGGACCAACGACAACCGTTGGATCATTTCCAACTTGGTCGACTATTAACTTGCCTATTTTCTACTGCCACGTGTCACTTCCTGATGTGTCCACGCATCTAGTTGGCCACCATCTATCTTGCCATCTCACCTTTGGTCGGTCCCTCCACTGGAATTTGCACGCCTTGTTGCTGAGTCGTGATGGGTAACTGACGAGTAGTTTCCCATTGCGAATCAGTGACCACCATTAGATCTTTTGCCTAACTATCAGATCTACCCAACTTGCTCGGCCTTTAGCCCGCATCTTCACCAGTATGGTTTCCTTGGGTTGTGCATGTGTAGGGTACTCTAGTAATGATGATGTGATACTCCTTATGCGATTGAAGGAAAAATTACTTTTGCTTGTTTGCATTAAGGCAGTGGTAATTATTACTTAGATCATCAAGATCGCTCCTTTAGCATCCTGACCCTTCGATACCGATCATCTACCTGTATTCTGCATTCATCTTCAGCAAGATGAGTTGTATCTCATGAAGCATTAATGCTCCTGGTCTATTTAGTTTGTATGATCGAATTCCTAGCTCATCTTTCTTGTAGCTCAGATGGATACCCCGCTTAGACTTCTAGGGCTCAAATGGCAGGTGGCCTTTGTAGGGGAAATCAAAGCAGAGAGATTGAGGGGCATTCTGGTTCATCTGAATCCCCTGGTTATTGGAGTTGTTATGAAAACCTTGGGGAGGGATTATATTTTAAATGAGGACAAGACTAGAGATAATCCAGACATCATAGCGATGTTCTTAGCAATAGCCATGCATCTTAAGAAAGACAAAAATGTAGTGTTGAAACTTTGTAAAATGGCCTTCAAGAAGGAAATATTGGGTGAGTTAAAGAGGGTGGTGGGCAACATTGATGAAGAGCTCACAGTTCCAAAGCCCTAAGATTACGATATCCTTATCAGGATGAATAATTCGGTGCCATGATTCCCCATTATGGCTATAGAGGATCCTCAGGCTTTTGAAGACTATAGCCCAATTGGGAGTAGGAATTTCTCCTTTCTTTTATGGCTCTTGCAGGTTAAAAATCCTCCACGTGACAAATGGTTTATTAAATATCTCGAAGTTAAGAATATTACAGTGATCTCGAACGAGGTGCCAATTCCTCCCTCTCCTTCCTCCCCCTCTTCAGTAAAGCCAAACATCTTGAGAACCATGGACCCTCATGGGTGGGGAAGGAAAGGATGAGGCTTCAACCGCAGGAGGGCCCTTTTCACGTTTATGGTTCCTTGTCTTTCAAAATGCCGGATTGGTAGCTAGGTGTTTGTCTCGGGTTTTTTGTCTAACTTTCATCTTATTTTAGACTTATATTAAAGACTTATGGATGCTTAGTTAATATATGGCATCTCTTTTGTGTTTTAAAATAGGTGGACTGTTTAGAAGCTATTGTCTGGTCAAGTCTTCCTCTAAGGATCTGTTTGATTTTCATATCCACCAGCATCTCTATAAGGAGTTAGGTGATTTTGAGTTCCTCCTGGTGACAAATTGTGATAAAGATGTAGGTCGTACTTTGGATTTCAAATTAGTTCTTTTCAATTCTATAAGCTAATGACCTTTAGCGATTGTTTAGGTATAAACGTGGCATCATGGATGGGGGTTTATTTATTGGCTAACATTTTTTGTAGTAATCTGTTGTATGTCAGGGCTGAAGGTTTCTTGTAGGTATTGTCACGATAAGATTAAGGGCTTGATACCCTAGAAGGAAGTTGACATTAATAATCATATGTGTAGTTATGTTTCAAGTTGTTGTCAAATATTTAAATCATAATAATTTAAACATTCTAATGACAATCTTGGTTGAAAGGCATGATAAGGTTCTTATGTAGAGTGGACTGGTCTGTTCCAAATTTGGCAAGACAAGAACTCAAGTTAGAGATATGTTTGGATCATGATCAAGGACATCATTATCAAGGAAGGGTCAAATCATAGCGCATAGGAAATTTTGGATGATCTTTAAGTATTCTTTCTTATAGATTAACCTGGTTGTGAATTATCCAGGGATTCATGTATCATGTTCTTTATTATTAGCTTTATGTAGCATTAGTTTTCTGATCCATTAATGGATCTGGGCTAGACCGGAGGTTTTCTTCCCTCCATTCTTTCCTACTGATGCCCATACTGAATGGAGGTGTAATTATCTTTTTTAATTAATAAAATTTATCTCACTTCAACCTTTTACCGATCAAATATATATATATATATATATATATATATATATATATATATATATATATATATATATATATATATATATATATATATATATATATATATATATATATATATATATATATATATATATATATATATTCTCTCTACATTTTGTAAATATTCAATTAAAAATTAAGTTAATTATATTTAAATAGAATGACAAAATGAGGGATTAGTCATCCCTTAGTGAAATGGAAGAAAACAAAAGAATTATATAGACTAATTAAAAAGTATTGTTTCATTAGAAAATGTTTAATTATTTTTTTATACACTTTGAAATTTAGTATTGATTATAATAAGATATCACTTTTAGAAGTTTATTTTTTATTTTTTTTTGGCAAGGTGGCAATGCCACTTGATATATTTTATTAATAATATATAATTTTTACAATATATTTAAAAATGGGTTCAAACTGAGCTCCCAGAGAAAAGAACCAGCAAGAAAAACTCTGGTCATTTCTCATCAACATGACTATAGAAGAGAAGTAGTGAATAATCCTCTAGCCAGAGCTAGTTACAAAATAGAGGTCAACAAAGGAGCATGCAGGCTCATTTAGAAATAGGAGCATGGAAGCTCATTTTACAGAATAGGAGCATGCAAGCTTATTTACAAAATAAGTTCCTAGGATATCTTGAAGGCCCTACAACAAAGAACTCCTACAACCAAAATTGACATACCCCTGCACCAAAAAACAATAGCAACCAAAATATATATATACTATAGAACACAGAGAATTTACAAGAAACACAAGGTTCCAAAACATGACTAACACCAATGACATGAGATCTGCGGTTCGCCATTATAGACAAATGCCAAAGGAGAAGAGGTGAATGTGGAAATTCTAGAGAGAAATGAAGCCCAAAATTTTTATGCCTTAAATGAAAAGAAAGAGGAGATATATCATAAAAAAACTGACAAACCAAAAGAAGTGATGTACAGAGATAATCATGAAAACAACGCTACGCCAAACTTTAAATGGCATATGAAGGACGGATTCCCAATGTGAAAATAAATATCTCCATATTTCACACCAGAAGAAAGTACCAAACACACGAACAACATCAATAACAACCAACTCATCATTAATGAATGCCAAGTGATGATCAAGTAAAGCAAAGTACCTCAAATCAAAACCAAATGGAATTATGAAAAGAAATACCTCACCAAGAGAAGATAATATCAACTCGTATAAATGAGCAATCATATAATAAGAAAGGTTAAATCCTGAACTCTCTACAAGCTATAATTAATAGGTTTGGGAAGCTCATCAAATCACCCCCCAATCAAGAGGAATCAATAACAGTTTTGTCACAACCCATATTAGCAAGGAAATCACCCAATGCATTACCTTCATGATAAACATGTGAGATGATGAGGTGCTCAAACGTATCAAGAAGAGTCCATATTTGTTCAAGAATATACCGGAAATGCAAATTATCATCTTTTCTTGCCTTGCAAGCATTAATGACAATAGCTGAATCACCTTCAATATAAAGGTATTTGAAATTCAAATCCTTAGCCATAACAAGACCTTCTAAAAGAGCACAAGCCTCTGCCATATTATTTGTGCCAGGAGAAATTGGCACAGCTTTTAATGCTAATAAAGAACCCAAATGATCACGAAAAACTATCCCTATTCCTAAATCACGAGGATTTCCATGGGAGGATCCATCAAAATTCAATTTACGAAAAGGGGCATTAGGAGGATGCCATTTTATGGAATTTCTGTCTACAGGTGTTTTCTGAATCCTTGGAAAGGCGGGTGATATAGGAATAATGATACTTTTCCAAGAAGAGATCATAAAATTGTCCCAAGAAGAGAACTTTGAATTCATATTAAAACATTTCTGGACATGAGCATTAACTTTCTCAATAATACTTCTTTCCAAAATCCCGAGAACAACCGATAAATCCGATGAGTCACATCTAAAAATGCGCTTGTTTCTTTCCCACCAAATGGCCCATATGATTGAAGAGGGAATTATAAACCACAAACAAGCAAATAGAGAAGATGAATAAAAAACTGGCCAAGATTGAAACATGTCCCATAAAGATAAAGGTAAAGAGAATGAAAGAGATAACTTTTGGAGGACAAAATGCCAACAACTACTCACAAACTCACAATGAAGAAAAAGATGATTGACATCTTCAAGAGCTTTACCACATAAGACACAAGAAAAGGAGGCTGCAATATTAAATTTGACTAAATGATCACTAGTCAAAATTCTATTTTGCAACGCGAGCCAGGAAAATACACTAGCTTTAGGTAATACTGAATTATTCCAACAGAACAAAAAGGCACGATGAGGAGCATTTTGATTGGCCATTTGTTGAACAACAAAATATCCTTCTTTAATAGAGTAGTTTCCCGATTTAGAAGGGCACCAAATAAGTTGATCTTTGATGTTAGAAAGGAAAGCCACTCGGTCTTGTAAAACAGATTTAAAATTTTGAATTTCCTGCAAGGACAATGGCAGAGTAGAGGGATCCTTCCATGAGACCTTGTGAGAAAATAGATCAACACTATCTACATAATCAACCAATCTAACTCCCCATAATTGAGAAAGAACAATTGAAATAGAAGCAAGAAAATCATGCTGCAAAAGAGGGGGAAAGCCATTCCAGGGGTCTTTCCAAAAGAGAATATCCTCCCCCGAATGGACCTGCTAGGAAAGAAAATTAGAGACCATTTCCCTACATGAGATCATAAAGTTCCAAATAGTAGACCCCTGTGGAGGATTAGAAATTGTGAAGATCCTAGCAGGATTCTGGGAATCCAAATACTTAGCCTGCATAATTTGGCACCACAAAGATTGGGGCTTAGTATACATAGACCAAACTACTTTGCCCCCAAAAGCCCTATTTCTTTTAGATAAGTCTTCAATCCCAACACCACAAACTTGCTTGGAAAGAGACATCTTGGTCAAAGAAATCAGTGGAATCTTTTTATCTTTTGTCATGTTGTTTTTCCAAAGAAAAGATCGAATAATCTTTTCAATTTGGGAGATGACTGATCTGGGAGCTTGAAGAACTGAGATATAGTAATTGGGAATGGCATATAGGACCATTTTAATGATAAGTATCCTACCTAAAAGAGACAACCACCTAGCCTTCCAAGCAGAAATACGAGATTTAAGTCTCTCAATAACCGAATTCCAAAAAGAAGACATAGTAGATCCCATAAAGAAAGGAATCCCCAAATAGGTAGAAGAAATAGAATCTATTGGGAAACCTAAGATATTCACAAGTCTATCAGCCACCAACTAAGGAGTATTAAAAATGAAGATCTTGGATTTATGGGGGCTAATCTGTTGGCCAAATCTAGCAGTATAAGTATCCAGAATAAATTTAATATGAGTAGCCTCTTGAATAGAAGAAGACCCAAATAAAAGTGTATCATTAGAAAAAAGGTTATGAGTGATTGACATATCAGAGTTAGGAATTAATACCCCTTGCCAAAAGCCCAGATCCCTTTGCTTAGTAATCAATCGACTAAAAGCTTATGCCATAATGATAAATAAGAAAGGAGATAAAGGATCTCCTTGTCTAACACCCTGGGTTGAAGAAAAGTATCTAGAGGGAGCTCCATTAATGATGAATGAAAATGAAGCAGTAGAAATACAACTCTTGATCCATTTACACTAGCTTTCAGAGAAACCAAATTTTCTCAAAACTTTGAGCAAAAAAGCCTAGCAAAATTTATCATAAGCCTTCATCATATCAAGTTTGACCACAAAAGGTGGGATATTGGACGAATTTATGGAATGTAAAGTTTCATGAGCAACAATTGCTCCCTCATGAGTTTCCCAACCTGGAACAAAATCTCCTTGTTGAGGAGAGATGATACAAGGAAGGAGAATTTTAAGTCTTAAATAAATAGCCTTGGTGAAGATTTTGTAAATAGAGTTGGACAAAGAAATGGGTCTAAATTCAGAAAAAGTTTGGGGATTCTTAGATTTCGGGATAAGGGCAATATAAGTGATGTTAAAATTTTTAAGGATATAACCATCCCTCCTAGACTCTTCCAAAGCCATTAATAAGTCAAAACTAATAAAATCCCAACATTTATGAAAGAACAAGATAGTAAACCCATCAGGACCCAGAGCTTTGTTAGGGGCCATGGAAAAAACAACAGAATGAAGCTCATCTAAAGAAAAAGGCCTCATAAGAAAGCCATTATCCTCATGAGAAACAAGGGAGGGGATAGAATCTAAAAGCAAATCCACATGATGATCCATAGAGGAAGAAGCAAAAGAAGGAGATAACAATTCCTTAAAAAAACACCCCCCCTCGTCTCTAATCTGTTGATCTGAATTAAGGACATAACCAGACTTAGAATCCTTAATACTAAAAATTATAGAAGCAACTCTTTTAAGCTTGGTTGTAGCTTGAAAGAAGGCAGTATTCTTGTCACCTTCTTTAAGCCAAACCTCATGAGACTTTTGCTGCCAATAGATTTCAACCCGGGAGCAAAGGATCTCTCAATAAGCTTGCAATTTATTTTGAGCATCATTAGTGGAGGTATTATTGCCATTTCTAATAATCTCCTCATTAACAACCTTCAAATCATTGGCAACTGCCTCTTTTTCATGAAAAATATTCTTAAAGACAAATTTATTCCAAGCCATAATTAAGATTTCACAAATTTCAGTTTGGAATAAAATTGAAACATCTTAGTACCTTTGCAAAATGGAGCACTTATCCACCATTGCTTTAATAAAAAAAGAAAATGAGGATGAGTGAACCACATTTTCTCGAACTTAAAAGAAGGTCTAATAGAGGGAACATGATCCAATTTATCAAAATTGAGCAAAATTGGGAAATGGTCAGAATCTGAGGAGGTAAGAATCTCATAAGAAAAGGAAAAGTTGCTCAAACGTAGGTTTAGTGAAATAAGAAATTTGTCAAGGCAAGAGGCAATCTGGCATTTAGATCTCCTATTAGTCCAAGTGAAAGAACCATTAGAAGGGAAAATATCAAATAACGCATTGTTTTGTACAAAGGAAGAAAAGTCATCAATAACCTTCTGAGCTGTAGGATTGCCCCCTCTTTTTTCATTCGAGGAAAGGAGAGCATTAAAATCACCCCCAAGCACAATAAAAAAATTATCATATCGTAAAAACAATTCAGATAAGGAATCCCATAAGTCAGTTTTATCTAAAGGAGAAGTCAGATCATAAATATTAAACAGAACAAAAGAGACTTCAAACTAGTCAACCTTTAACAACTGCCAATGAGAAGCAAAAGATAACATCTCAACTTTGACTAATTTAGGATTCCATAAAGTTATAAGACCACCAGAAGCACCCAAAGAAGGAACATGAACAACTTTCCAAAGGGACCATTTGGAAATTATGTTATCAAAAGAATCCTGAGAAAGTTTAGACTCTTGCAGTAGGATGATATCCACTTTTGAAGAATCAAGAAATTTCTTGATCCTTCCCCTTTTGTCATGAGCATTTAAGCCCCTGACATTCCAAGATAAAATCCTCATTTATCACAAGGAGAGCAACATGCCCTCCTTGTTTTGACTTGGGAAGAAAATTTCTCTACAATAGTGGATTGAATACCAACCGCAATCTCCTCCTTGATTTTAGCCAATTTTGTTTTCGACCCCTCTTCTTAGGAGTTTTAACAATAGGGGGAAAACAAAAGGAGATTGCTCCAAGGCTAGCTTCTGAAAGAAATCAAATCCATACACATTAGAAACAGTTGAAGAAGGACTATCAATAATATTCACATCCACACCTTCAATTGAATTTGGCCGAGAAGAGGAAACATGACAACCATCATGGACAGGCCCCGAAGAGGCAGATGCAGAAGAAAAAGAAAATTTAGGAAATTCCTTTGCAACAATCTCATCAAATAGATCAAAAGAAACTGAAAATAAAATATCTGAAGCAATAAGCTGAATCTTCTCTTCTGAAATGGAAAGAGAAGAAGGAGACCTTGGAATTGGCAAAAAAGAATCACTATCAAAATTCAAACTATGAACAATTTTGGTATCATCCGCCAGACCCACAAAAGAAGAACAAGGAGAAGAATTAACAGAGCAATGATTTGTGCAACCATTCAAAGGTAAAAACAATTTTGGAAACAGAACCAAAGGACAAGAAATTTGAAAAAAACTCACAGAGGAGAACAGAAAAGGTTCAAAATGAAATTCAAAAGACCAATAATCCTTGAAAGGACTAGGAAAAAACTTAACCGAGTCTGAAGAAATAGAACAAAACCGACAAATGGCAGACAGAACAAAGAAGAACACGGCCAGAGAGTAGAGAAAAGTAAAATCCATCAAAGGCATATCACATACTGTATATCTAGAAAAAGGAAAGAGAGATGTAACAGAAAGAGGTAAAGGAGTAGAATCCTTAACATTATGATCCTTTAAAGACTAGCGATCCTTACTTTTAAAAAGGGAACATTGGCAAAAATCAGATGAAAAATCTGAAAAAACTTGTAAAGGTGCATCAGAATCACCACAACATTGAGAGGTGAAATGGCCAAGTAACGGAGCACGAGAATGAATAGCGATTGAATCTTGAATCACCACAGGCTGAATCCACACACCATATTTGGAGAAAATAGTAATCCTAGAGGGAATGGGTTTAGATAGATTTAATAACAAACAAACCCTAACCAGAAGATGAGGTCGTTCGAAAGGAACTAAATCATGCTTAATAAAAATGCCCAATTTGTTTGCTAGGATTTCAACCATATACATATCACGATACTCCAAAGGAAGACCTAGAAAAGTTACCCAGAAGGGCATAAACTGTGGCTTCGCTGATTGAATATCAAAATGAGGAGACCAAGCATAGGTAAAAAATCCTATCCCAAAACAAAACCACCCTTTAAATCTATGCACACAATCCCTATACTTTTTAGAATCAAAAATCATAGTGAAATATAGAGAATCTTTATCAAAGAGAAATAAATCCTTCATACCATCCCAATTAGACTTTGCCCATGTTAACAATTTACCAAAAGAAACTGGAGAAAGAAGCTTACCAATGAGGGTAGTAGAACGAAATAACTTCACAGAGTCCTAAATCATGTAATTGGGGAATATAACCTTATACTGCACATAAGAATGCAGATTACACCTTATCGAATTGGAAAATGCAAAGGGAGAGTTATGGGGAAGTGGATTTGGATGGAAGGGAGCTCATTTAGAAACATGAATGTCATTCGGGGAAGAAAGGAAGTGAGGGATTGAGACCAAAGTGTTATTTGGCCAGGTGACATAAGATGGGAGGGAAGGATTAAAATCCTGGGAGGGAGATCCAGAAGAAGCTAATGAGGAAAAACCATTAGAACGCGGGGAGCCATCATAAATGTCGAATGGCGGTTGAGGCAAAACATATCTATGCTTCCTAGGTTTTTTAGAGCCAAAAAGGGAATGAAAATGCTTAAAAGGAGTCTTTGGGTGATCAACAGGATGAGGACCCAAAATGCCCTGAAATATTAATGCCTTGGGAATAGAAGATTTACAATAAGAACGCGAAGGTTTTGGAACAAAATTACCTGTAAATTTGTGAAAATATGATGAAGCCGGCAAGAATTTGTCATAAGCCAAGTCATGCCAACAACCATCCTTGACAACCCATTGAGGAGAATGATCAGAAGTTTGTAATTGAGCCAAATCATGATCGTCAAATGGCACATCTGCCTATTCGCCATTCCTAGGGGTTTCTTCGAATATCGCTGGATGCCATCACCATCCACCATCCTCTGTGTGTCCTTTTGATCTGTATTGACTACCTAGTTTTCATTGCATAAACAATCCATGGCCATTCTAAAGTCTTTTATTTGAGGCATTCTGTCAAATAGTTCATGTGTCTTGTCTATTCTTCCACATTTTTCATAACTCAATTCTAATGCTTCCACTTTGGCACAAGTTGGGAGACGCTGGCACTGTGTCGTGTATCGAGCAAGTGAAGAAGAAAAAATAGGCCCTCGAGGCAAAGAAAAGATGGAGGAGGTCTCAGGATCGACCCTAGCTGCTGTCACAAACCAGGCCCCTTTTAACGCGTCGTGGCCCTAAATTTTCCAAGATGAAATCTTTTTCCTCGAAGGGAAAAAATGTTACAAGTGATCTTGGCATTAGGTTTCAGCGCTGCACCATTAACCCTGTGTTTGCCTCCCTACCGATAATAGACGGCTCTTGTGGATAAAGTGGAAGAAGTGCGAGGTGATGCTTCAGAATATATCAGACATGGATATCCTTTCTTTTGGAACGCCTAGACAATCGCACTATTTTTCTTTTTTTGGAGTGCCTTCCTTATATTCAAATACTGTTCTTGACCTTGTCGCTCTTGGAGATTCCAGTTTTCTTTGAAAGAGAATATGGTGCTGCCCGATTCACTTTTTTATTTTACAATGCTAAATATATAAAAAAAAATTATTTTTTTAAATGTTTAATATTTTTTTTTGTTTAACTAAGTGTATGATGTAATACCCCGCCAGGAACCCTAAAGGAAACAACACAACTAGGCAACTAAAGGGTGAAATATTTTGTTTTTTAAAAGATTAAGTGCATTAATTATCACATTGCACATTTATTAACACAACGGAAGTCTAACACATGGTTTCCTAAGGGTTACCAACGAAAATTAATTCATAATAATAATAATAAAATCAAGGTTAATCCAATTATCCATCCAGTTAGGAACTTAAATGCTTTTAATTAAAACATAATCATAAAATTAAATCATCCAATTATCCATCCAGTTAGGAACCCTAAAGGAAACAACACAACTAGGCAACTAAAGGGTGAAATATTTTGTTTTTTAAAAGATTAAGTGCATTAATTATCACATTGCACATTTATTAACACAACGGAAGTCTAACACATGGTTTCCTAAGGGTTACCAACGAAAATTAATTCATAATAATAATAATAAAATGAAGGTTAATCCAATTATCCATCCAGTTAGTAACTTAATTTCTTTTAATTAAAACATACTCATAAACCTAAATCCACAATGAAAGATTTAAAGTGTTCCAATACATTTACTTTCCATGGTTCCCTTACACATAAGAGTAAAGATACTAAATTAACATACATTCAAATAAATTAATATCACAGTAATCAATAATTACAAGGCTTCCAATAGTACAACTGAATACATGAGTTATAATTCCAATGTTACATAGATTTCTGAAACAATGACCACATGGTCTCAAATGTACAATAATCATGAACATGAGCTAGTACATGAATCACAAACCCAGATACACCAATGAAGCCTTTCCTCGCCTAAAGGTACAATCAAGGATATCCGATCGGAAGTGGCACTACCACCCAACCATGTGATCCCAAAGTGGAACCACCCCACCGTGCTGGGAGATAGCAGAAGACCCACAAGTAAGCAAACAAGACAAGTATGACAGTACAACATGACTCCACAAAACCCATGTGCCTCAACTCACAAACACTAGTGACTCTAAGGAGTGAGTGTCATCATATGGCTTGAAATGGTTACCCTAGGTAGGCCTCCATAGCTCCCGACCCCCATCTTGGGTTATCCTGGTAACCTCTCCCGAACCCCCGGCTACATCTAAGCATCATGCAGACCCTACCAATCCCTTCGTGAAGACAAGGTGGTAGGTTTGCCATCCTAGGCCTTCTCACAACATCCTGAGCCTATACAAGAACTCAACCATGTGTGAGGCACATTATCTTAATTAAATATTTCAGCTACCCACCCCCTAATCAATTATTAGGTTATCACTTCTTAACTGACTTTCGAGGGGTTATCCTGCCATCCACTCTGGGTGCGCCCCCCGCTCGAAAGCCACTCTCTCACATAGGACACTAACAAGAAAGGTCTCTCTACAAGAACACTATGGTGAAACTAACAACCATATCTAATCCTGACAAACTACAGGTGAAGGATGCACAAATCATAAACCCAGGATTGACCATTTGGAATAAAACACACAATGGATCACATCAACAGGATTACACAACCACACCTGACCACGGGGTATGAACAACCATAACGACAACTCAAAATTAGATCTACAACGTAAATATGTTTGTACCAAGACTATCATTTATACTAAAGATCCTATAACAGACAATCTTTTTAAAACAGTAGAAAGACATTTTATACTTTGCAAATGCAGACATTCTAGAAAATAGAAAATACATCTTTACTAATAAGAGAATAACAAAGTTGTCATTTGTCCAATAATGCTAAATTAAACCACATAAAAATTACCCCCTAACATAAATCCATGTTTAAATAAAGAATCTAAATATATACTTTTCTAAAGATAAACTAGTTTCCGAATTAATTGTATATATATATATCTATATATATATATATATATATATTAAAACATAACTAATTTACACAATATTCATTAATACTCAAGTAATAAAATGTCATGGTTTAAAAACATATATATATATATATATATATATATATATATATATATATATATATATATATATATATATATTATTACACGTAAAAAAATCCGAAATCATAATTATATTGGTGGCACGTACAGGGGAGGTACAATTTATGTCCGCCTGTAGCCTTGCTACCATAGGGTAGCATGCTACCCGTAAGTTAGCCCTGCTACCCTATGGTAGCACTGCTACCTTACGATAGCATTGCTACCGATTCCCCTGCTTTTTTTTTTATAATTTTTTTTGTATATTATTTTCTTTTTAAAGATTTCCAAATTATTTTTTTTATACAAAGATAAATAAATCTCGATTTGTGCACTCTGAGAAAATAGAGTTTATTTAAATCACAGTAAAGTATATTATATTTCTCCCTTTTTGAAAAAAAAAAACTTAACAAAGTTTCTTTTTATAAAACTAAAGTCCAACATTACATTTACTGGTAATAAATCCTACCAGAAGATTCAAAACTCTGAGCCAGAAAAGAGATTGATAAAAAAGAAAAAAAATTCTTTAAAAGGGGAAAAATCTTTTTCCCAACCCATAAGGAATAATTTTAACCCAGATTTCTAATTTTTTTTTTTTTTTCCCACAACAGGAAGAACACAATCAAATGCACAGGAAGAATTTATTTGAAGCAAAGGAGGGTAAATCTGGCAAAATTTTGCTAGCATAACCTCCTACATTTTCACAAATATCAAAGCTAGATAAATACACAAAAAGGAAATAAACAAAAATATTTAATCCTAAACAAAATCAAAACTCAACCAGAAATGGAAGACACAACCATCTTCTATTTAAATTTTTTTTTCTACAAATACACACCAGAAACTATAGAGAAAGGAAGAATATTTGAGCTAATATTATAAATAAATAAATAGGCAAAAGCTATCCAACCTTGGAAGCTTTCCTGAAGATCTTGAGGAAGAGCTCATGCAACCAGATATCCACACCAAACCTTCCTTCCAGATCCTTATTTTTCCAACATGCATCCAAGAAATTTTAAAAATTTCTTCCTATAGACTGTTGCCTCCTTCCCGTGAACTCCCAAAAATAATTTTCAAAAATATATTTAACCCCAAAATTTTTTAGGTTGAAAATCTTTTTTTCTCCAAAATCTAATATTCCATTTAAAACTAAAAGGATTTTATTTTATTTTCTAATTTCCACAAAAAACAAATGAAACTACAACTTCCCAAAAATCATTACTTTCCTTCTTTTTTTTTCTTTTCTCATGCCCATTTAATTAACTTTCTAAAAAAATATTTAAGGAAAGTAAATCAGCTTTATTTTGTTTATTTCTAATTTATTTTTTTAAATCTAAAGAATAATAATTGTATTTAATTTGAGTGAAAAATATGACTCTGCGTGCGAAAAATCGATGCAAAGCATCGACAACCATTTTCAAGCGGACACTTTTGCCGCGAGGAATTCAAAGGAGCTTTGCAAATCACTTCTCTGTTTTGGCAAACAACTTCCAGGCTGAGGATCTCGGTGTGATTATTTCACGAACCCATGAACAAGAGGCCTTCTTTGCAAAAACAAAATATTCTCTGATTGGCACGGTTAGGGCTCCCCCTCTTCCCTGCGAAGGTTTGGATCGGGACTGGCAGGTGGTGAGTCGCAAGAATAAAAAGGCATTAGGGCAACCAAATTGCCACAACCAGAGTTCCAATCATTGTCGGGAGGAGGGTTCTGTAAAACCTAACCATCCAAAAAGCTTCTTTGCTCAAAATTATTTCCCCACACGAAATTCCTCGGTTAAATTAACAAAGGGTAAGGAAACCCCAGGTCACCATTCTATCATGAATCATCAAACTTCAAAGGAAGTGAAGCAACCTAAGACAGATTTACCTTCAAATCCTCCACAAACTTCAAATGGACTGGTCATTGAAATTGATACCCAAACTCAGGCCAGGTATCAAATGCATTGCAATGAGTGTATGATCTTTGCTCAATGGAAAGGCTGGGGGATCCCATCAGAGCTAATTGCTAACTGTTTGTCTTCTTCTCTCAATAACCAAGTAAAAATTGACATCCTTCTTGAGAATTTCCTTTCTATTAAATGTGTTAATCAGGGTTTAAAAAATAGATTGCTCAATGGGGACATATTAACATTCAAGGGTCTTGGGTTTGATTGCTGGGAATGGCAACCCCTCTTTCTCCCATCTCGATTAAATTCCTACATGGTTAATAGAGCAATTTCACTTGAAAAATTTCCTGTAGAATTGTGAAATAATGATTTTTTAAGATTAATAGGCAATAAAATTGGTAAATTTGTAGAAGTTAAAAAATCAGCCCTTAGCTTCTTTAATCAGCTTCTTATTGTTAACATGAATATAAACATTAAATCTTTAGAGCCCATTAGGCTGAAATTCGATTATTATAGTTTAATCCTAGAATTACCCTTTTTTAATGGCTCTTTCGAAGATATTATTCCAAGGAAGATCCCTTCTGAGAAGCCTCTCCCTAGATCATTTCTCCAGCATGATGGTGCCTCATTCAGATTTGTGGAAGGAGAGGGTTTTACCTTTGAAGGCCATATGGCTAAAATTAACCCTAATCATCACATTCCTATCCCAATAGCTCCCCTATCAAGTCCTCTCACTCCCTTCTTCCTCCATTGCCAACTATTATTCCACCTATTGCTGATTCAATGCTTAGGGATTGGGACCTGGAAGAAGGCAAAATTAGTGAGTTGTCCCCTCAGAAGGGTCAGCTTGGACTTGCAAATATTTCATCATCTGATTCTCTCATCCCACCAAAGAGGTTGAGTCCCTCGAGGTCTCCCCCTCTACTAAAACTAACCTCCTCTGTGCAATCACTGGAGATGGAAAGCTACTCCCTAGTATCAGGAATGGCATCCCTGCAGGGTCAACCAATCTCTCAAGTCTCAAGTGTTGAGGCCTTTGAGGGGGCAGAGGATCGTCCTCCACCTTTGAAGGTTGTTTCTGATACTATTGTAGAATCTGAGAGTGATCAAGTGGCTAAGGAAGTTAACATCATTGCCAATTTTATAGGGGAGGAAGTAGTAAATGACCTTATGGATCAACATGTTGATGAAATCTGTGATGCTGAGGAATTGGAAAGACAAAGGGACCTCTATGTCAAAAATCTAGTGGATATTACTAGAGTCGACTTAGAAACAGAGGAACTCTTTATAGCATTAGATAACTTAGAAAATGATAATCCAAACACTCTAGGCATTCACATATCTGAAGAAAGCAAAGACTCTCCTAACTGTGCTAAACTCGGTAAGAGAAGAGGCAGGAGATCCCTTGCTGAACTAAGATCAAAGGATGGGGAAGCAAGGGGTCAGTCTAAAATATCTACTCTTTTTAATGCAGGGGAGGGGAAGTTCCTCCCCAGAGAGCCATGAAAATCATAACATGGAATGTTCGGGGTCTGAATGCCCCTAACAAATAGCGCATCTTAAAGTGCTGCATCTCTGATTCTAAACTAGATATAATGTTAATCCAAGAAACCAAAATTAACTCCTCTGAGATAGCCCTTTTCGAGAAAAAACTAGGCATTAGACAGCTAAACAACTCCCCTGCTATAGGGGCCTCAGGGGTCTTAGCCATCATTTGGGACTCTAGATTCATCTCATTTACACCTTTAGAGATTAAGCAAAATTGGATGGGAGGTGAAGTAGTAAGTTATAAAAATAACCTAAGATTCAAACCGATTAACGTTTACGGTCCTATCCAAAATAGGGATAAGGCTAGGGTGTGGGTGGAACTGGAGTCTTTCCTCAGAAGTTTCCCAAATGATGTATGTATCATTGGGGGAGATTTCAATGCTATCACTAAGGTAGCAGACAAAAGAGGAGGTAGCAACAAACTTCCTCCAGCGGCTGTAGATTTCAATCATTGGATCAATAGGAACTCCCTGTTGGAAATCCAGACTACGGATAATGCCTTCACCTAGAACAACAGAAGGCTTGGTTTCTGTAACATTGTTGAGAAACTAGATAGGTTCTTTATCCATAGAGGGCTCTCGGAGCTTAACTTTACCCTAAATGCAGAACCCCTCCCTTTAGTAGGATCTGACCATTTCCCACTCCAACTAATCTTATTATCTGACCACTCCCCTAAAAAATGTCCCTTCAAATTTGAGAGCATGTGGTTCAGAGATGATAACTTTTTAAACTTAATTGAGAACTGGTGGAGAAGCTTTGTTTTCTCTAGTTTGAAGATGTTTATTATCACAAGCAAGTTAAAGCTTATCAAAAGGAAGCTCTTAAAATGGAACAGGACTAATTTTGGAAATATTTTCGATAAAAAACTCCTAATAGAAAATGATCTTAAGAAGGTTAACATTGAGGTTCTTGAGAAGGGGATGGATGAGCATCTCTTCCTCAAAGAAAAAGCTCTACTCTCTGAATATGAAAAGATACTCTCAAATGAAGAGATATTTTGGAAACAAAAATTGAGGGAGACTTGGTTGAGTGATGGGGACCAAAATACTAAGTTTTTCCACAATAGTACTAAGCAGAGGAGATGGGTCAATTGAATTTCTAAAATTAAGAATTGCCAGGGTTCCATCCTGTTTGAACCGGATGATGTTGCCTCCGAGGCAGCAAGGTTTTTTGATAAAATCTTAAACAATATTGAAGGCTCCAACCTCAGAGGCCAACTCAATATTATCAAGAATCTTCCAAAACTCATTAACCATTACCACAACAAAATCCTATCAAATAATTTCTCTAAGGAGGAGGTTAAATCTGTCCTTATGAAGATGAATCTCGACAAGGCCCCGGGCTCGGATGGCTTCCCCACTATCTTTTTCCAAAAATGTTGGGGTTTTATGGGGACATAGATCATGGATGCCTTAGAAGGTATTAGGAACTCTGGTAAGATTCTCAAAGAAATCAACAATACCTTCTTATCTCTCATCCCCAAAAAAGAGAATCCTGAAAGCTTTAATGACTTTAGACCAATAGCCCTCTACAACACCCTGTACAAACTCTTAACCAAAACCCTAGCAGCCAAACCCTAGAACCTTCTCCCCATTATCATTAGTGAAGAACAAACTGGCTTCATAACAGATAGAGAAATCTATGATGGTGTTATTATAGCCCAAGAGGCCATTCATTCGGTCCAGCTCAATAGGGCCCCAAGTATGCTAGTCAAATTAGACATAAGCAAAGCTTACGACAAAGTTGATTGGAACTTCCTATGCAAATGCTTGGAGGCCTTTGGATTTTCCAAATCCTGGATCAACCTAATCTTTGAATATATATCCACCCCCAAATTCTCAGTCTTGGTTAATGGTTCCCCGGAAGGTTTCTTCAGCAGCTCAAGAGGGCTCAGGCAAGGAGATCCTATGTCCCCCTTCCTCTTCATCATCATGGTTGAAGCCCTAGGTAGATCCATCTCTAAGGCCAAAGAGGAAGGTGGGATCCAAGGAATCCCCATTACCAGTAGTCTCCCTCCCTTTACGCACCAGCAATTTGTCGATGGCACGATGCTTCTTGGGCAGGGAAGTGTAAAGGAAGCGAGCACCCTCAAAGGAATCCTTAATTCCTATATGCTAGCCTCGAGTCAAGAGGTGAATCTGGCCAAGTCTGTAGTTTTTATGTTCAACATAGACCCCTCCTTAGGAAAAGTGATCAGCAATGTCCTAGAGATTAGTGAAGGAACTCTTCCTTGCAAATACCTAGGCATTCCTCTTGACAAGGGTAGAAGACCCTCAAAATTATGGGACAACTTGGTGGATAGAATAAAGTCCAGGATTAACACTTGGAAAGGAAAATGGCTCTCATCTGCAGGTAGAGCAACCTTGGTTAGATCGGTCTTGTCAGCTATGCCCATTTACCAGCTCTCCTGTCAACATTTATCTTCTTCTAAACTTGCAGAGCTCAACAAGCATCTCAGGACTTTCTTTTGGCACGGTGCTAATGAAAATTGTAAAATATTACTCATATCCTAGGACAAGATATGTCAACCTAAAGAAGAAGGAGGATTTGGCATTAAAAACCTTTGTGATCAGGGCAAAGCCTTCAGTGCCAAGTTGGTCTGGAGGATGTTTAGAACCCCCCACCTCAAATGGGCTTGCTTGCTGCACCACAAATACCTTAATGGGGGGAATCCTATCTAAATCTTTAGAGAAACCAACCCTCCCAGAAGGTCCTACCTATGGAATTTTATGTTAGACTGCAGGAGGATTATCTCTAACAGACTTACTTGGAACCTGGGGTCCGGGGATAAAGCTCTTTTCTAGTTGGATTCATGGGGTGGATATAAGGCTATTGATAATATCCATGACTTTGGTTCTATTTGTATCCTTCTTGAATATCATAGAGGACCCCTGTTAAACAACTATATCTCCCCTTTAGAGGATGGGGCTAGTTGGCAGTGGATCGAGAAGGAAGATGAGGACATCCTGGTAAGGGATAAACAAAAACTTATGGCAATTCTTAAATCAAGGAACATTGCCTTAGGTCAAGTTGAGGACAAGCTCATCTGGGATGGCTCCCTAAGAGGAGAATACAACTCCAAGGGTGGGTACTCTCTCAACTCCAAATCATTTATAAGTTCTATGACTGAGCTTCCCTTGAAACTTTGATGGAATAAATACTGTCTGCCTAAGGCAGGTATCTTCTCCTGGCTTGCGGTTCAGAGCAAGCTCCTAACTATGGACAAATTTAGAAGAATGGGGTATAAGGGCCCTAGTAGATGTCCTCTTTGTGAGGTAGACGAGGAAGACACCAATCATATCCTCCTTAACTACCCCTTTGCTCACAAATATTGGATCTGGTTCACCAAAAAACTTGAATGGTCTGCGGCCTTCCCCCACACCATCTTTGGAATGCTCAAGGCATGGCCTCTCCTCAAGCATGGCTATCTCTTTGAAGGTTTATGGACAACTCTTCCTTCTTCCATTATGTGGGAACTATGGAAGGAGAGAAATAGACGTCTCTTTAAGAATGAAAAACTAGAGGTTCCCAGAGTCATTAACAGGATAGAGTCAGCTATCACTGAGCTCATGAACAACCGACTGTCATCAGGCACATTGAAGAATTCCTCTATCACTTATTAGGATGAAAAGATGATAAAACATTGGGAAGGCTTATCCTTTCCTCCCTTTGTATGAGATAGTCCTATTGCAAGTCTTCGATCAAGGGATGCATGCAGATGGCAGCCGCCAGGCGAAGGGTGGATGAAGCTAAACTTTGATGGAGCATCCCGTGGAAACCCAGGGCAAGCAGGGATAGGATGTGTTGTTCATAACTGGGAAGGCAAGAAACTAGCAACCCTTGCCTCTCTGGTTGGTATCAACACCAACAATTGGGCAGAACTTATGGCCCTAGTGGAGGGTCTGCATTTATGTAGGAAACTAGGAGTTAAGAACTTGGAAATTGAAGGAGATTCGGCTATAATCGTCAATGCTCTGAGGAAAGGTAGTATGCCTAATTGGAGACTAAATACTTTACTATCAAAATCTCTTGACTTATGAAAAGATTTCTTGACTTATGCAGAGATTTTAATAGGTTGACAGTCAATCATATTTATAGGGAGGGCAATAAAAGAGCGAATGAGTTGGCCAACTTGGGAGCCGATGGCATCAATCCTCTATCTATGCCACCTTAAGGAAACCCCCTCTTTTTTTTTCGTGTCCTAAATGGTCGTTAGCATGTTCCTCCTTTCATCCCCTTATGTTTCTCTTGCCCAGACTCTGTTTTAACCCCCTTATTTATTCCTCTTCCTGCCCCTTGTATTTTCGTATAGATACTCAGTCAAACATTCAGTTTAAATATTGTCTTCTCAACATATAACTGTTAACTAAGACTTTTGTTTTGAATATCACTGCGATCAAGTATTTCCTTCATTCATCAATATTCTATTTTCAGTCACTAGGACTGTCTCCTCACCGCTTCCTATCTGATATCCATCGGGTTTTTATGTTGATGAAACCTTGGGCTTCGGTGGCCCCCTTTATTTTTCCACTGAAATACTTCTTCCATTGATATCACTATGCCCTATCGATAATGGATCTAATGTCTCACCAAAGCCTTTCTTTATCCTCTCTTGTCGTCTTCCACCAATAAAGTTGTATCGGAGAAACAACGCATATCGGAGACATGCCTTTTAGCCTCCTTGATACCTATTTCCTCATCGATATCTTTTATCGATCTATAACTACCTTTTGTCTGATCGACCTTATTCTTTTGATGAGAACGTTTCTTTCGATGAGTCCCTTTTCACCGATGGTATTATCTCCTTGAAGACCTTTTCCCGTCAATGAAAACCATCTCCACTTTCCTCAATATCTTTTATCGATGGAATTACTATCTTCGATGAGTCCTTCCTGAAGTTCATCAGCATTTCCTTTCTTTCGATACCCTTTTTATATCGATGAGACATCGTTGGGTCTCATGTCGAAGTAACCTTGGGCTTCGGTAACTTCCTTTATCCTTCCATCGAAACACTTTTTCTATCGACATCACTACACTCCTTCGATGAATGGGTCTATTGTTTCATCGAGGCCATCTTTCTTTTGATGATTTACTTCCACTATCACCTTTCATCGATGAGCTCATTAGTAATCTTCCTCGATAAAGTTGCATTGGTAAAACCATACATCGGTAACATGCCTTTTAGCCTCCTCGAAACTCATATTCTTATCGATATCTTTTATCGATGTAGCTTCCTTCTATTTGATCATGATCATTCTTTCGATAAGAACGCTTCTTTCGGTAAGTTTCCTTAATGTTGCGCCAATGGTATTATTTCCTCGGAAGCCTTTTCCTGTCGATGAAAACCGTCTTTGCTTTCTTCGATATCCTCTTTTGGTGGAATCAATGCTTTCGATGAGTCCCTCTTAGGTTCATCGGTGTTCCCTTTCCTTCGATACCCTTTTTATATTGATGAAACTCTCTTATGTTTTATCGACCTTTATCTTTCGATGAAACTGTCTCTGTTGGCCAATAAATTTAGTATATCTTCGACACCCTTCTTTTCTTGAACAGTCCTATCAATGAAACCTTCCCCAGTTTCTTCGATCTCATCATTTCGGTAGAACTATCTTCTTCGGTGAATTCATTACATGTCCTATCGATACCGTAGTTTCTTCGGTAGCCTTGCTTCATCGATGGAACCTCCTTTGGTTTCTTTGATATACCTTCTATCGATGAAAAATAACGCTTTCGATAAGTCCCTTTTGAAGTTCATCGAGGCCCAAGTCTATTCGATAAATCATCTTATCGATGAAACATCGAAAGGTTTCTTCGATTGAACAGGTGTACCATTTCGGTAAAACTAGAGAGTTTGGTGAGAGGTTAGTGTGTACATCCAATGGCTTTGGTTTGGGCGATAATTTTTAGGATTCTGATGTCGATCGAACCACACATGCATATATACAAATATAGAATACATGACACGCACACCGATGAAAGAGAATCATGGCATTCCCTATCTCACCAGAGTGAGTGAAGGAAAATCATCCCCTCGTATCCAATACACTCGTAGACATGCAACATATAATTACACATTGCATAGATAAAGTAAAGTGTCAGTACATAACACTAATCCATAAAATACCACAAATCACAAGTACTGAAATACTATAAATAAAGTATGCATCCCATATCCAGATAAAGCATGAAATAATGTCATATAAGTCGGAATAACACATAATGGTAATGTATCCACTGAAAGTAAACAATAGTAAAATATGAGTCTAATAAGTTCAATCGAGGAGGGGTACTACATATGAGATATATTTTATTGAATATCAATATTTGACATAGTTTTAAAATCAAAGTTTACATTAATATTGATTAGAAATTTTTTTTATTATTAAATTTAGGTTATCATTTTTTAAAATATTAGATATTATGTATGCATATATGTATCTATATGTATATTTATATATGTGTATGTATATGTATATACATATCAATATCTATATCTATATCTATATCGATATCTATATCTATATCTATATCTATATGTAGACACCTAAAACTTGCACAACTAATTAAATGTATTTTATTCATTTAATCATCATTTATTGACCTATTAATTAGACTAATGTTTAATTGATATCCCTATTCTCCTAATCAGCCTATTAATCAAATTAAATATTGGATAAAAATCGTTTTCTTCTAGCCTAACCTATTAATTAAACTAAGATTTTATTAAGTACCCTTTAGCCATTTAATTGAATAGATCTTATTTATTTAATTAAAACCCCCTATTTCCCTTTAAATTGAATTTATATTTGATTAAAAAATTCCTTTGCATTTAAATGAATCATTATTTATTTGTGAATAGTCCCCCCACTTGCAAAATCCTACACATGCAAGTTGCTCCCCTTTTGGCTAAAATAAATCTTTTATTGTATCTAAAAATGCCTATTTCCCTCCACTTGCATTCTCCTACATTCTCCATTAGCATGCTAGTATTCTTCTAGAACCCCTATAATCCCTCATTAATTAGCCTAATTCTTTTAATTAGGTCACATCCCTAAATTTGGGAGAGTCACTTCTCCAAATTTGGAAAAAATTCTTCTAAATGCATTTAAGACTTTATTTTCTTTAACAAGTTAACTTGTTGATTCTTCCAAAGTTTTAAAGGCTCTTACATGAGACTTAAAGGTTATCTAACTTTCAACAAGCTAACCTCCAAAGTCTTCAAAAGGTATTTAATGCCTCTTACAAGACATCATCCTAGCCCATGATGGTTTTCTCTTTGACCATCCTTCAACTTTGCATAGGATTTTACCTCTTGGACAATAGCATTATCCAATTATTTCATCCCTTGAGGTTATCCCTAATGCTTACTTAGTAGCTAATCTGTGCTTAGAATCCTCTCAAGCCATCTCAAGGTGACATTTGTGAACTTGGGATTGGATTGAATTCCCCTCATGGATTGATAACTTTCCATCCTAGCCCTTGTTGAGATTGTTCAATCTCAACCATCCATTTCTCTAGTTTTCCTATAAATAAAGCCCCTTCCTTCACTCTTTGATATCCATCATTTTGTGCATCAAAGTTATAGTCATTTTGCAGATTATCAAGGAGTTCAATTTGTCATCTTCAAGAACTTAGATCATCTTAATTGCATGCTAATTTAGCTTTCATCGTGTTGATAGTATCATGCTAATCCCATTTTCATGCTAGCTTAATTCATAGCCATAGTTTAATTAGCACACCTAAGCTTTCAATTTAGAATCAATCTTACTCTCATATCTTGTATTTCATCTTTTCATATTATTTGATCATCTAGCTAGGATCTTAGTTGCATTAATTTTGATCTTGGCATATCCTTGAATATCATCCTTTATGTTGACATCTAAAAGATCAAGTGCTCTTCCAAGTCAAAGTCACCTTGAATCTTGAAGATCCTTGGAGATAGAGGAACATGACACATGCTTGGGGTTCTTGATTATGATGCTAATTTAGTTTAGTTTCTATTTTGATTTCTAACTCTAACATAATTTTTCATGTGTGTGTTTCATGTTGTTTGATTCTCTTTTGCAGATTCCACACTTTTCAAACATACACTACACACACACACACACACACACACACACACACACACACACACACACACACACACACACACACACACACACACACACACAAACACACACAATTGATGTATTTATTAGTTTCTTTATGAAAAACATGCAGGATCACCCTCTTTTCTCTAGTACCACGATAAGTATAGAGGAGTATCTCACCTTATTATTTGATCCATTATTAATTGTGCTAAATTATGATTCTTATCCGTTGAAGGTAAGTCAGTTACATGAATAACTCATCATAATCCTATCATAAATATTTTTATGTTAGAAGAGAGATTTTTTTAACATAATTTTCATGATTATTTGTCCACTATTCCCTCTTATACATTTGAGGAACCACTCTCATATTTACATCCATCCCATTATATTTATCCTTGTTCTATACCCACTTATTTTTACCATTTATATTTTGAAATTATTAATAGCTATTTACTTTCAAATAATTACTACTCTCTATAATCATAATGACAGAATGCCCATAATAAATCTCACTCTAATTTCTATAATCCTCCTTAACCATGTGTTCATATATAGTTATATTTATATTTGTATTTGTATTTGTATTTGTATTTGCATTTTCCCACATGTGTGCAAACACACACAAATCCATTGAGGAAGCAGTAAGAAATATCCATCATTACCCTTGGGTACAATGCTAAGATTTGATCTTCCATTTTCTTGCTCATTGACAATAGGCATTCGTGCATGGCTTGAAATTTTTTTATTATGAATAAAATAATTGAATATTAATGAAAAGTTAAAATGTACTTAATAATCATGTCCCTAAGAAATTTTTTTTTATGTAATAGACTTTAAAGTGTATCAAGAATGCCTCTATTAGTGTATATGCTTCTTTTCTTTGTTAAGATTTAGCAGCATGTTTACTTGTTCCTTGCTTTCTCCCATTACCTCCATATTTTATCAATCAATCCCTCTTCTAAATCTCATATATTCTCAAAAAAAAAAATTGGGTATTATCTACTATATAAATTTAAATGTACCATCATTGTCATAATTTTTTTTCTCATTTACAATAGAATTTTGTAGCTCAAAAATGAGGATAATGATTAAATTTTAAAGCCTCCAAATTGTTAAAATATAGATCTAAATTATTTTATTCTACTATGTTGTCTTTTTCTCCGGGAGAGATTCATTTTTCTTTCATACATACTCTCAAATTGTTGCATAATAATCAACAACTAATTTTTCTGGGAGAGACGGGGGGGTGGTGATATTGAGATTCTTACATCTTTATCATCCAAGTCAAATTTGAAATGAAGGGTTCCAGACAAATTTTAAAAAAATGAATGGGATTTAGGCATCCTATGTATTATCGACATCACATTAAAAAATTCAAAACCTCCAAGAGGACATGTGTGGAAGTAAAAAGTCACATGGTAATTATATGAAGGCATGTGGATCTATAAAAATCAAGTGGACATTATGGGAAGTCGTGTGGCTGCATAAAAATCAAGTGGGCATTATAGGAAGGTGTGTGGGTGCAGAGAAAGGAGACAACCATGTTGTAAAACCAATTAAGAAGATATCAGATGAATTTAGATTACTATACAATGAATATTAATGTGTCACATCAAAACTTTAAAGGAAAGGGAAATAGATAGGTGTATCGAGGGAAGGGATATATTTTTAAAAGCCCAAAATTGATGTGATTACCCATATCATGGTCAAGTGGCACTAAGACCTTAGGATGATTTGCACGGGTGAGGAAATTATAACTAGAATTTGGGTTCATTGGCATGATGATTTTTATTTCGCCGAAGGCTACTCCTATATGAAATGGATGGGATAACTTCTCCAATCAATGGTCCATATTGTAAATATTAGAATGAGCAAAGAAAACGATAACAGAAATAGAATAAAGCAATAACAAGAGACAACACACAATTTATCGTGGTTCAGAAAATTTGCCTACATCCACACTCAAAGCAGGGAATAAATTATATTAATCAATCTCACATACATGGGTTACACACATCTATTTATATAAAGATATTCATCCATGAAACAAAGAGTCTGGGAAGATGAACAGTCATGCAACCATTGGGCTTCATATACCCATCAATCTCCCCCATGAAGGTCAACCAGTAAAGCCATGTAGAACATCCCTTTTTCTATTCCAAATCTCATATTGCAACCAGCCTACAAGACTTTAATCTCACCAGATTCTGTTCGCAAACACTGCGAATAAGCCTTCTTCAAATTAAGCTAGAGTCAAAAATATCTTCTCCTACTACAAACTCAGGCACAAACTTTCCCATCAAATCATCAAGTTCAAAATAAACTCCTCCATAGACAAAAGAGTCGTTGATCTCATACACAACATGGTCACCTATATTCTCTGCAACCCAAAACAAAACATCTAAATGTGTGCAGCAATCACAACTAATAATTAAAAACTTATCTTCCTTCATCCATTTGAACTCTAGTTCTACATTCAAAAAACCCCTTTCACCAACATGTACATTGTTCTCTATCATGTTCATAAATCTACCCTTTTCTTGAGCTGGACATCTAAGTTGAAGTAGATATTGATCTATGACCAAGCTATGAAATCCATCAGCGAGAAAAGACATTTGGATAAAAAGAATATCATTGCCATGACACATATTTGTAAAGTCCACCTGGTCAACTCCATTAACCACAACTACGATGTGGATATCTTGTTCTGGAGCATAGAGTTTTGCCACGGGTAATTTAGGCTGGGCCCAAATTGACAAAAAAGGACATACCTTGGCCAATACTGCCTCCAAATTATCTAAAAACTCATGCAAAACATCAATTTCAAGACTGCGCTCCCTGGATACTCGATCCCCTAGATTTGAACTATGGGCCATTTGGACATAATCATGACAACAAGAGTGAAAGCCAGTGATAACTTTAAGAAATTCCCCCTCAGAAAAAGATATAAAATCTTGGCGAATTTTTGTTTATTTTGGATAAAAATTATAATTTTTATTGGCAAATCTTTCGTTTTTTAAAAGAAAAGTATTAATTTTATTGGCGATTTTTTTACATCTAAATTTTTTTGTAGAAAATCTTGGCGAATCTTGGAAAATAATATTAGTATGCATTAATTACTATTGCAAATAATTTCCTCAAAAAAAAATCTAATCTTATATAAAAGTAGAGGCGTAAGGTGGAAATCATTAATGAGTTTAAAGGGTAGAAACTACTTTATTTAGTTACTTCCATTAATTTAAATTAATCTAATAGCCCTCTTTGTATTTTGTCATATAAAATGTACTTAAAATGTGTAATACTCATGGAGCCTAAAATTGGTTTTACACCATTGATTTCCATTGAGGTCAACAATTGAAAAGCAACCCAAGCCCCATGAGCATTACAACTTGTAAGTACAATTTACCTCATGGAATGCAATGATGGACATTAGATTATATTTTGAATCATTGGTGGCAACTAAAGGTTGTTGATAAAACCGTAAAGTAACTAATAATTATGATGTATTATTGGCGAATTAATTTAATTTTTTACAATAAATTATAAAATTTTGGCGAATCTAATCCAATCATGTATTGAATATTTTGGTGAATCTTTGAGCTCAAAAATTTAATAAAATAAACTCTTTGGCGATTTAAATAGGACTAAAATAAAACTTTTGTAAAAATGTGGCAATTTAGGTCACCTAAAAACTTGAACTATTAGCAAAATTTAGATTTTTAAATTTTTAAAAATAGCCAATTGGTGAATTAGCCACTAAAAAATTCACTGGTGAAAGAATTGCAAAGAAAAAACTTCATGGAAGGGAACTAGCTGTAGCAAGTTCATGCACACAGTTGCCATTTGTTCCAACTCCTCTACAGAATCCGAACAACCACCGTCCACTAATTCAAGATTGATTTTCTTCCATGCATTGCCTTCCTTCAAAACTCTCAGGCAGGGCACCTTGATCCTCTCCAACAAACTAAACGGAAACCTCACAAATCTGGAGTTCTTTGCCTCCACCGATTTCTTAATCTCCTTATGAGTGCGAGGCAGGAGACGAACCACGAGATTGATCTTCCCCAGAGGCATCATCCACGGTCTGTGGAGGAGGACACCCCTGCTGTGAGCCCATGAAGGTGGAGGTTCTGGGAAAATACGTGGTTTGCCCAGCATGTTGTGGTAAGTGTCCAGCATTGCGTGAGGATTGTGGTGCAAGGCATGAAGACTGCATTGCATGGCGTGAAGACTGCCCTTCTTGCTGTGGTGACTATGATGCAGGCCACCGTGTGATGCAGGACATACATATTGCCTATGCTTTGACTCACCATATAGACCACAGAGTTCATCTTTTACTTCTCCAAACTCCAAAGTTGTCTTTACCTCCAGTTTCCATGAATGAAACAAACCGATTTTGTGCCTCCTCATCTTCTAAATTATCTTGATCTTCCCGCTTCACGAGATCCTTCGAAATTCTCTGAGCTTCCTTATCAAATCTTATTGTCGCAGTTGACTCTATATTATCAGTGAAAATTCTAGCAGCCGCATTTTTGTTTGCTAGACAAAAAACATCGCAAACCATCCTTCGTCCCTTTCCGCTATTCCAACTCTACCATATCTTTGGCAATCTTGGCATGAACCCAGAACAAAGCACCGTGCATAGGTGATGGCCTTTTAACGGACCCATACAAATCAAAGTGTTGATCTCACACTACTGGTGCAGAAATATATAAGACTCTTTCCTTACATCCTTCATTTGTCTCTTGCACAAAATTGATAATACCAGCAGGCCTCACAGCTTCCAAAACCCCATCAGCCCTTATTCTCCAACCTCGTATGGGATCCTTCGCACCATGCCTCTTCTCTGCACCCATTTTGACTGGCACTTGAAGCAGAGTAAGATTCTACTCATTTTGGGAGACAACCTCCTCAGCGAATCCCCTAGGATGCCCAAATACCTCAGAAACGATGTCGCTGCCACCGTTTTATTTATACTCTATCTCCTTGGTGAATCTCTCTTCACTGGGGTCAACTTCCATTTCTGCCACATCTTGAAAACAATCCAAAACAATGACCAAGCCAGACCTAGCCAGACCTGGTACGGGACAACTCTCTCGCTACATCAGGAGGCTCGAGACGTTGTCTTCGTTTTGGCCTGCAATGGTCATCATTTGTATCTGGAGCACTTAGAATTCTAGGAACCTTTCTGCTTACAGAAGCACCTCCTATTGCATCAAGCACAACATCTTGCACTTAATTATCCAAGTCCATAGGCGCATAATCTTCTATGAAACTGTGTATGAAAAGGTCTTCTCCCTCTTTAGCCGCAACCTCTACTTGGGCATTCAACATTTTTTTCTCAACATCCTTTAGCTTGGCCAGAAGTTGAACTTCTCTCAAAGAAGTGTTTTGCAAATCCTCTTGAAGAGTAAATAACTTGGCTTGTGTATTTCTATGATGATCTTCTAGAGCTATTATGAGATTCTCCAGCTCAACATTCCTATCAACCGATATATCATCAAAGTTGCCTCTATTTATTTTTACTCCATTTAAGATTTCCATCAATTCTTTTTCTCTTAAATGTCTTGAAGTCTCAACCTCCTAAATTTTGGCCAAGGTATCTTCCATTAAATATAATAAATTAGTGAGTAAGAAATTCTCCTCCTTAAGTCTCATAATTTTTTCTTCTTGATATTTTTTGACATCATATGTTTCATCTTGTTTAGGTTCATCTTCACTCGCCTCAGCATCCTCTTCTTTAGCCAAATCCTCTTCATCTTTCCATTCATCCCACCAATGTACATGGCATTTCATTTCAGCTTCCTTTTGCATAACATTACTCTCTTCTCAAGCCAACCATGGCTCTGATACCAATTTTAAAAATTAGAATGAGCAAAGAAAATGATAACATAAACAAAATAAAGCAATAACAAGAGACAATACAGGATTTATCGTGGTTTGGCAAATTTTCCTACATCCACACTCAAAGTAGGGAATAACTTCTATTAATCAATCTCACATACATGGGCTGCACACAACCATTTATATAAAGATATTCAGCCATGAAACAAAGAGTCTGGGAAGATGAAAATTCATGCAACCGTTGGGCTTCATATACCCAACATATATTTGTTGAGGGACGTGCAAGGCAATTGTAACGCCAAAAACTGTAGATCATATTATCGGCTCTACTACCGTTTATGCGTTGCACTTTCCATTTCTTGTCATCGTGCATTTTGCTAGTTTACCGTGCATTTTTCTCGTTTCCAGTGAAACGATCCAAACGACCATCACCATTGGATTTCTGCAGATATTTCATTTTCGTTTTTCCTTTGTACGGGTTTCATCATTTTCACCTTTATCGATTGTTTAAATACCGTCATCGTTTTCATCGTCACCGTTTTTACTTTTATCGGGTATTTTATTACTGTCGCCGTTTTATTTTTTGTGAACGATAAAGTAGAATGGCTGACCGGATTTCATTCACTGAATTTTTCATTTGTTTGTTCCTTACCTTAGGTAAATACGTTTATGGAGATTGATGGAGATTGTGTATCGAACACACAGAGGTGATTTTTATTTTCAAATTTCTCAAGCTTATTTTTATTGTAAGCAAGTAGTAGGTGGTACACCCCTCACTCCAGCATGTTCTTTTGGATCTATTTTTTACACTTTTATGTCATACATAATTAAAATAAATTGTAGGGTTACTGTTTGAACCGAAAAGAGAGGAAGAGACAAAATTGATCAAATTGTGAAGGAGGGCATTTTTAAGATCTAGATAATAGTTGGTAATAATAATAACATTTTGATATTTTCTAGAATAATAGATTATGTGGTTTTTCAAAATGTTGATAAAATTTTAAAATGAAGTGTTTAATTTTTTCAATTGTTCTTTAGATGAATAGATTTTGAATCAAAATTATTTGTAAATTAATTTAATATTTGATTTAGATGTTGTACTAAATTTTACATTCTAAAAAAGAGTTTGTATATATAGAAGTAAATAGGAATATTTTTTTTTAAATTAAATAATAATATTAATAATTAGTGTGTAAGTTTAAATATGTATATATATTAGTTGAATTAAATAAATTAATAAATTATGAATTTTTTTATTTTTTTAATTGATTTAAATTTTTTTCAATTTTTCAATTTAGTTTATTGTAATTTTTAATATAAAAGTTAAAAATTTTAATTTATCAATTTTAACATAATGAGTTTTTATTTTTAATATTTTTTAGTTAAAAGTACAGTTTCAATTTTTAAAATTTAATTTGTTTAATAATTTAACTGTATTTATGTTTAATATTGAAATATTTTAATATTTGTTAATTTATTTAAGAAGTAAACTATATTTAGCATTAATATTATAATAAATTTATGATTTACTTCACAACTAAATTCTGATCAGTTCAATTAATGTTAATATCGTTTGTAACATATTAATTAAAAATTTATTATATTTCAATTTTAATAAATTAAAGAATAATGATGGCATAGTGTAATTTAAGACTCTTAAAGATAGAAATAACTTCAAACAAGAAAATGAAGAAGATACAATAGATCAATTGCAATGAAGTCAAACCAATAAATATTTTGTAACATCATACATAATCACTAAAAAGTGACACCTCCTATGCAATTTCTAGGTAGCTTCCTTGCTTCCATACAATGTATTTTGGCTTGAGAATTATAAGGGGATAAGGCATGTGATAAGGACACTAAAGGATAGTGCATATGTGACAAAAAATAAACAAAATGAAGTTATACATGTTGACTACAAATAATTCAATATTTTTTAAAACTATCACCACTCTCCAAATATTTGCCGAAGGTATAGCCACCATACTAGGAGTCAACATATGGCCAACACATATCCCTCCACCTCTCCCTCTATATATGTATATCTCTTCTTTTAAATCTCTCTCTCTCTCTCTCTCTCTCTCTCTCTCTCTCTCTCTCTCTAGTAATGGAGTCCAATCATCTTCTTGATTAAAATATTTTATTTCACTCATGTTTCATTCCCTATAAATTAATGCATAATTGACTTAAAGTTCTCACTTATTCATTGGTACCATTGTTGCCTAAGGAGCAAGGGAGAAAGAGAGAGAGAGAGATGGACACAAATACAAAATAATATATATAATTAATATATAATACTTTTAATATATAATTAAGAATATATCATATAAAAGAATATAGAACATACAATACTTTTAATAATTAGTGAGTGACCTTCCAAGGGAGATAGAGATAGAGATAAAAATATAGAATATATTAGTGGCCTACCAATATATATCACACAAATAGGCTCTCTCTCTCTCTCTCTCTCTCTCTCTCTCTCTCTCTCTCTCTCTCTCTATATATATATATATATATATATATATATATATATATATATATATATATATATCCTTTTGTCTCTCCTCCTTCTTTCCATCCCTCTCTATTAGTTGTCAATGTCACCTTATTTATTTCTCACTCTTACCCTTCCAGATCTCTATCTTTGCATCTCTTCCTATCTCTCTCCATCTATATCTCATGAACTCAATCTCTCTTATTTACTCCATTTATATCTCATTATCTTTATCTCTATCTTCCTATTTTTCTCTCTCTCCCTTTCCACCTACCTCTCTCCCGCTATCCCCATCTTCCTATCTCTCTAGCTCTCATTGTCTCTCCCTTTCTTGCTCCCTATTGTTTACCTATCTCTCTATATCTACCTTTATCTCCATTTCTTTAACTTTCTCTTCCCATATATCTATATCTCTCCCTCTTTCTCTATCCATCCCTCTATCTCCCCCTACTTCTCTATCCCTCTCCTCATCTCTATTTGTCCATGTCTAGTTCTCTTTGTTTTTCTATCTCTTTATCTATCTCTATATATCATATCCTTCTCTCTTTCGCTCTTATTCTCTATCTTCATGTCTCTATATCTTTATATCTTCCTCTACCTCTCTCTATCTCTTTATCCATTTATCTCCTTTATCTTCTTCTCTCTCTCTCTCTCTCTCTCTCTCTCTCTCTCTCTCTCTCTCTCTCTCTCTCTCTCTCTCTCTCTCTCTCTCTCTCTCTCTCTCTCTCTCTCTCTCTCTCTCTCTCTCTCTCTCTCTCTCTCTCTCTCTCTCCTTGATCCTCTCTCTATCCATATCTACCCTCTCATTTTGGTAGTGAATAGTGATTATCTTCCTACTTCAAATATATTGATTCACTCATGTTTGGATCCTTGTAAATTGATTCATAATTCACATGAATCTATCACTTCTCCATTAAGATCTCTGTTGCACAAACAAAATCATTTTCTAAATGGCCTACCAATTAACCTCGTAAACTGCACAAATGTATAGAAAAAGAAATAAAAATATTCCTACCTGACCTTCCACATCTCTTCGGTGTATCCATTGCACACCAAGGTGAAATTGCTAGTATTATTATTATATTACTTTTTATAGTTAAATCTATGAACAAGAGTTGTGATGTAGCTAGAATTGTTCTATTGGTGTTTTTAAAAATGTCAAGTTGAACATTGAGCATCTAGGATATTGTATGTATAAACTATCTAAGGTTATTTGGAATAAAGAATAATGTATACAAAAAAGGAGTTTGAAACTCCTATGACATAAAACATGTAGACTAGTACAACATCAATCCTTACATCATATAAAGTGTGTCATTTTTTTATTGAGGAAGTTAACAACCTTCCCTTTGTTTTAGAACATGCCCTAATTTACTTTTAGCGAAACCCTAAGTTTAGAAGCATGGATTGAAGATAAGTGTACATGTCACACCAACAAAGAATAAGCATTTAGCATGTGAACCTGAAAAACTAGAGGAGAAAATCTCCTTCATTTAAATAGGGAGTAGAGACGTAGTCCAATATAATATTAATCTTTTCTAAGATTATATTAGAATCCACAATATAGATTCATTATTAGACTTTCAATTTTACTCATTGATCATATAATCAAATACTAGAATATTTATATATTGAAAATTAAATTAATAAAGAGAAAATATTTATAATTTTTACAATGTAGTTGAGGTCCAACCAACCGCGTTTAAAAAAAATTCTTGCATGAGTGTGAGACATTTTCGGTCAGGATTCTTCATCTTAAAAAGCTTATATGCTAATTAGCACATGAAACTGAAACTAGCACTTGTACCTAAAGGAGGTTCACCATAAGATATTAAAAATAAAGTTTAAATATATTTTAATATTGTATAATTAGTTATATAATAATTAAAATATGATTCTTCATGTGAAACACCCCTTTAGAATTATTAGATATTATTATAGCTTATCTTCACAATTTACCATTTCAATTTATAAATGTATTTGAAAGTTAAATATTAACAATTTAATATTGCCAAATTTATTTGAGAAAATCAACAATGTAGGAAAATTGAAGAATATTCTCCACCTAGTTTGAGTGAGATTAAGATTGGATTATTTACACATGCAGTGCTAGTATATGATTAATTTTAACAATTAATGGAAAATTTTATTTATTTTTAAAATAATTATTTTTTTATGTTTTTATTTATAGTTCAAAAGATATGATTAGTTTTTTATTATGGGAAAACCAGGTTTTGAAGGGACCCCGAAACCCTTTACAAAGGAACCATAAAAGATAAAAGCATTAAGAAACTAAATGGGACAGGCAGCGAAAAAACCAACAAAGTGCTAGGCAAAAGCCAGCACAAAAGTCCAACACTACCAGCAACAACCAGCAAAAATAGAAAAAAGACAAATTAAATTATGTTTTTAAGGGCATAGGCCAATTTATTGCTAATCCTTTGCATTTATTTGATATTCTCCCTGAGGATAGGGATTTCCTTTGATAAAGCCAAGGCATCCTTTTTCAAGCTCGCCTTGGTCATTTTAGCCACACCTCTAGGAGCACTATCCACATTCCTAGCCTCAGTAGCATCCTCTTCAGCATCAAGGTCCACAATTGACTTGGTAGGGTTGGGACCATCAAGTTGTTTGGCTATTTCCTCCATGTTCCTAGTCACAGAGTTGAGGATCTCCGCAATCAGAATCGGGAAGTTCTTCATGGCAGCCTTCCCTTCCTCCAACTTGTTGATCTGAACTTCCAACTTCTCCACCTTTTCGTCCATTTCCTTTTTGCATTGCTCCAGGTTGCTTTCACCTTTCTGTCCCTGCTCTTCCTGATGTTTAGCCTTTTTTCCATTTTATTAATTCTTTCATAAACCCATCTACCGAAACCCAGACGAGCATCAGACTGGTTCTTAATATTATCTAGGATAAGCATACCAGTATTCATCTCATCACCAACTCTATCCTTTTCCATGCTCGTATCCTCCTTATCCTTGTTCAACATTGTTTCCATTTCCTTCTCCTCCTATTTTTTCAGGTTATCCGGCTCCTCCATGGGCTGGTTGTTGAGATCACCAGGAATCGCACTATGGATAGGTTCCTCCTTATTAACCTCATCCTCTTCCTTTTTCTCCTTCTCATTGCCACTGTCCATACTAGATGTTTCCTTGACCGAGTTGTTCTGATCAAAATCTTCCTCTACTCCTCCTTCCTCTTCCCCCACTTCCTCATCTTTCCAGCTCTCCACCCTATCAATATCACCAGTCTCCATATCACTACCTTCTTTTCCCATATACTCAGGATCAACCTCCACATCCTTATGTTTATGGCTCAAATCTATGTCCTCCACATTTTTCTCCGCAGAGCCTTTTTTAGCCTTTTTACTCTGTTTCTACTCATCCTTGCTAGGCCCAGAATCCTCACTTTTCCTCTTGCCTTTTCTTGGGGACACTGATAGCCTTTTGTTTTCCTAAATCGCCAAAATCTTACAATGCTCATAAATGAGCAAAATAAGACCATAATGTAGCATGGGAGAAGAGGGGTTCTTACTATGCTTGTTCAACGAGCACAATAGGGACCTAAAAAGGTAATACAGAAGAGACACCCTTTTCTCATGCCGAAAGTGGTTCAAAAGCACAAAGTGATAGGTATGGACCCTATTGAAGCGACCCTCCATAGTCATATACTTCATAATGGCATTAAGTACAAAACCAAAAAAAAATTTAATGTTAGATACTTCATAATACCCCCCAGACGCTTTGCCTAATTTAGCTATCTCCTTATCTTTGCACGGAAAAAGCTTCACAGTATTATTGGAGACTTTTAGGTCCCTAAATAAATTGAGGCCAGTATGGGGCATACTTGTGACTGTAGGGATGAGGTCCGCGTCCATCTTGAATTTGACACCATGGATTTTGAAAGTGCCATTTTTCTAGTTTTCAGTCACTCTAGTAGCCACCAAGTTAACTCTTCTTTTGTCATAATCCACCAATGTTTCTAGGAATGGTGTCATAAAACCCTTCTCTAGCTTTGTCCAGACCTTATTATTAAGATATGATTAGTTAAAATAAAGTAATAATGTATTATTTTTAATAGCAATGATTTAATTATTGTTGTTTGTTACATTATTGAAAGATGTAATGTTTAACTAGAATATTTCAAGTAATATCTTTCATAAATATTAATTTACATTGTCAACATCCATTCACATTGTTGTACAACACTTATTGAAATAGTCACTCTTATCTATCTAAATATGAAGTGAGCTTATATTAAATTTTCTTTCTACATTAAAAAATTTATATAAAATCAATATATATGGAATCTTTATATCAAGAAACTATTAATTTTATTTTTAAGTGATTTATTACTAATAAAATATTAGACATCTATTAATACATTTTTATTTAGTATATAAAATGAAACATAAGGTGATAATTAGAGATTGTATTATATCAAAAACTATTTTATACTTAAGATACACAACCACAAGATACTTCTAAATTTTATTATAGTTTTCTTTGTGTAAACTAATGTAGCTAATATGAAATCATGAATGGTATCAAAATGAAAAGTGTAAGGGCAATGCTTCCATAAAATAAATATTTAGAGATACTATTTTCCTAGTGTCCAATATAACAATCAATTGAACTAGAGTTTTGTTCTAATTAAGTTGTCTAGGCCCTTAAACATTGACAATATTTAATATTTTTTCAAAAAAATTCTATCACCCTTACTATTATTTTGTTATATTTATTTAAGTAACCATAGTAACAAGATATTTGATCTCTCTAACTTTACAAGCTATTTAATTTTGAAGTAGACATACATCTTCTAAAATGTAACATTATAATAAAATAATTAAAAAAAAAATTAATATGAATAATCACTAGTTACCTATTATTTCAAATGTTATTGTTACTTTACAAAGTCTAGGTTACTAATTTTTACTTCCAAGATATTAAGTAAATTGTATGAAAGTATATAAATATGGTGGATGATATTAGAAGCTATAAGGATCAATTAAAATGAAGACTAGAACAATGAAGAATATATATGTAGGGTGAAATCATGTGTAGTTGTAAGTAGGGTTTAAGGACAGGTAAAGAATTATCTTAACCGATAATGATTTTTGGTTTGGCGGTGATCTACATCAGGTTCACGTGTTGATGATAATGCAACACAGACCGCGTGATGAGTTTGAAAAATGTTTTGGCACATTTGGAGAATGAATTTATTGGGAATGTGCAAATTTCTTCACGAAATGTGCTAAGGGTTTGACTTTGTACCAGATTGACTTGCTGTGACGATTTATGATCATTCAACGACTGATATTGATTTGTATTTTATTGTAATGATTCCTATGATGATCTGTAATAAGTTGTAAAGATATGTGATGATCTATGTAGTAAGTCTTAGGGTTTTGATGCCGACCTAGTTGTAAAAGTTATTTATGTTGGAAAATTTGATGTTTTGATGTGTCGGTGATTTCGACAAGTGTGAGAAGCCAAACCAAAGTGTGTGAGAAGATCTGCAAAAGAGATGAAGACTTAGAACTTAATTGGATCTGATCTTACAAGCAGTAGAGTGCTATACATAGATCATTCACTGTTGTTCTCTAACAATTAGAGTAGCTAAAATCCCTTAATCAGGTAGGTCCTAACATGCCTCACATTGTAAAATCCCCTAACAGGGTGACTCAATATTTGAGTTCTAAATCCTCTTGCGAGGTTCATCCAAGGTTTTGGCATCCATACAAGTTTTGTTCATGTGAAGGGGATTGAAGGAAAGCAAGCAATAATTGGATGTGTGCCTTAAGGCTATCTTGACATATGTATCTTCCTCTTAGAGTGGTATATATTTGCACGACTAAGTCATTCAGTGTGTAGTGTACCCTTATGATGGAATTTCTCTCAAATCTTATTGTTGTGTGAAGACTCTTGCAAGAGAATGGTTTTGATATTGTATTATAATTGTTTACTTACTAATAATATAGTAGTCTACTTTTTTGGAGTTTGGGGTTTATCTTTCAAAATCGTTTTTCCCACGATTATGTTGTGTTATGTGTTTATTTAATTTTGAATATTTATTTATGTTACTTTTATTGTGCATATGAATCTATAACAGTTAAGGATTTGTAGAATTTTTTGAAACCATCTCCCCCAATTTGATTGTGTAGGAAGTTTCTTTCATTTACCCGATTTCATGTCACTAGTGTTATTTACATAAGCTCAAACTATTGAACATAAAGGTGTAAATTCATTCTAAAGAGATTGGGATGTATGTACATTATCACATATAAGACTTATTCGAGTCATTTTAGGCATTTATACAAATATTTTAATTGTAATATTTATTTTCTACTTTGCAATAACGATTATATTTGTTTCTACAAAGATTACTAGTGAATTAATGAGAATATTAGATACATGGTAAGATTCAAACTTATAACCTAGTTGAGGCTAGCTTCATCATTGAGCCACTAGCCATTTTTATGATGGAAACTCTCAAATTCCATAAAGAAATATATTTCAATTCTAACTCACCTTCTAATTACATTAATATCATGAACAATTTTGATGCCATATTCGAATGTTTATACATGATATATTTTTGTTTCCATATTTTTTAGATGTAATAAAATTTCAATTATAATATATATTCTTAGTTCTATTTTTTTTAACTATTTTACAATTAAAATTATCTTATTAATTTCTGTTTTTTATTTTATAAACAATACATTTAACATGCTGCATATATTTTATAACATTTTAGAGTATCTTTAATAAAATTTTATTATAATAAAAAGCTGCCAGTTCTCCCAATTGCTATCTAAAACAAAATTCTCTTTTGTTTTAAATGCCACTTGACTATGATATAATGTTTTTGGGGCTTTAAAAAACATATCCTATGCCTCCTCACACTTACTTATTTTTTCTCTCGTCATTTTGATGTGACACATTAATATTCACTGTCTTGTAGTCCAAATTCATCTCATAGCCTATGAGTTAATTTTTAAACACCCTGGTCTACTTAGTCTGCACCCACAGTGCCCAATTAATTGATTTTATATGCCCCCCTAGCCATTTCGCTTCCTATAATGCCCATTTGATTTTTTCGGTTTTAAGCATGTACTTTTTCGAAATTTGAAATCTTTGATGTGAATTGTCGATATTACAGTGGGTGCCTAAATCCCATGTGCATTTTTTTTTTTTTTTATAGTATCTTTGTATTCTTCTGGTTTTCAAGTTATTCTCCCTTAGGCGCCTATGTGATGTGTGCTTCCTTTGCCGTATTTTCTTGGGGCTTTTAAGATTTTATTTTTAAAATACAATGGCCTCATTTTATACATGACTTTCCTTTTAACATTGAGACTAATATTATATTTCTCGATATTTAGAGTTAGTAAAATTAAGGAGTTGTGTGATTTGATTTTTTTTTTGCTAAATATGTGGAAAGTTATAAGATAATAAATTCTGAAAATGAATTTTTGAAATTGTACAATCTATCTTTTTGAAAAATAAAAATTGAGGATGGAATTGACCATACTTTCATAAGTTTGGGTTGGCTTAATTGGCACATTCTAACTGTTGATAACTTAGGTGGTCAGGCCCATAGACCCCTTAACGCAAACATTCCTCATTCCTGTAGTATTCCATCCATTTTTTGCATTTGTTGTTTCCATTCATGTAGTCATTCACATTTGTTATTTCCATTGTAGATTTTAATTGCTCTCAGTTATTGCCTCAAAATGTCGTGAACTATTGAAAATCTATTGTTCACACACTGAAAATTATCCAATCCAGCGTGGTTGCCTAAACAAGATTTGCTAATAAATGTGTGTCTAATCATTTTCTTCGTGCTTACACTATTTGAAAACTGTCTACAACTTTTGTGTTTTAATTTTCTCATGATTTTCTTTGTAAATGCCAAGGAATTGTCTAGTCTATTTTTTAAACTAGATTTTTATATGCAAGAAAATCAAACTACAAAATAAGAGCCAATCTATCTAGCTACTAACTCTCTTATTGACAATGACTAAGGTATTTAGAACAACCACCATCTATTGAAGTTCCTCAAGTTTTTGCCACAATTGCTTTGTCTTAATGCATATCTCTTAACGGATTCCCAACCTATTCTATTATTTAAGTATCCATAAAAGCATAAAAGATAGGTTTTTTTAGATGTAGCTAGAAATTGTTTCATATACATGCATCCAAAATATGGATGCATATACAAAGACCGTTAGTTGTTCGATAAAACGCATCAAAGAAATGTGTTTTCATGGAATGCAATTTTTGCATGATGTGCACAAAATGGATTTGTTGAAAAGTCTTTATAAAATTTCAAGAAATTGCAATTGGCAAGTGTGAAGCCAATCTCTACAACCTTTGCCAGCATCCTCCATACCTAGGCTAAAATGGGAGCTTTGAATAAGATATGGACATATATAATAGGATAAAGGAATGCAGATTTTTTTTTTTCAGTTGTAACTTCACTAATAGATCATGTGTATTAAAAATGTGGAAGTAGGTCTAGAATTTGTGTTACTTAAAATTGATATAGAAAATTCTTTGTATTTTAGCATAATAGATTCTAAACTTCTCAATTTAAAATTAACAAGAGCTACGACGCAACAAGAGTCCCTGCCTTCTATCAAAAAATGGGAGAATTGTTCTTTGTTCTATGTTCTATGCATTTATGTTGGATACAATGAGATGGGCATTGGAGAATATTGCATTAATTTGTCAAAAGTATCAATCTCAATAGCTAGTGGTTTATAGCGGAATTCATAAATTTATGATGCAAGAAAGAGATGGATATTAAGAATAGTCTAGATATTTGGTTTTGAAGTTTGGGTTTTTAACAGTTAGGAGAATGATAATGGTGTCATCCACATAAAGACTTATATAGTTCATAAGAAAATCCTTACATTTTTTTCAGAGAAATACATTGAAAAGTACTAGGAATATGTGTTGAAGTTTGGTTAATGTCAACTTTCAAATGGATGTGCAAAAAAATACAATTGCTATGAGAAACTCAAAAATGAGATGCGCACTTGCAGAAACTGTGCAGATTTGTTGAATATTTTATCTTAACAGTCATTGTTTTGAAAAAGAACAATAAAAGTGTAGCGTCGTAAATTGTACGCACTTGCTAAAGCAGTACAATTTCACACCTAGTTTAGCACCCGGCTTGGCGCAGTTTGCATTTTGCATTGCATTTCTCTTTTAGCACTTAATTAATCAAATTAATTAGGTCTAAGGTCCTATTTCATCGTCCTCCACATCATAAAGTTGGGCCCTTTCATTAAAGTGTGCCCCCTTTCATTTTATTCCTCCAATACATCATTTAATCAAAAACCCTAATTAAGTCCTATTTTGAACTTGGGGGCTTGATTTCGGGGGTCAAAACATCTCGAAATCACTTGTAACTTCGGGATTCTCCCTAAAATTATCATATCTGACGGCCCTGAAAATTTGGTGAAAAGTTACCGGGACCATGGCGGCCGGAGTGCACACGGTCCCGGACATTTTTCCTGAAATTTTAGGAGCGCGATCCAATCATAAAATAAGGCTTAACCCCAAGAAATTGGCGAGATATTCAATCTCTAGGTCGGCCAAAAGTTGAAATTAAGACCTAGGGTTTCATACATAAGAGCTCTCTTTCTTCATTGGAGAGGATCCGAATTTTTTGGTTTCAGGGGACCTTCTATGCAGCGAAAGAGCAGATCTTTGAAGACTTCAACAACATTCAACATCCATCTATCCAGCATTTATCAATTTCATTCATCCATTTGCATTGAAGAGCAATAAGGGATCACCGACTGAAGATTGGCTTGTACCCCCCCCCCCCCCCCTTGGGGTTGGGTATGATTTCATGTTGTTTTCATGTCTTTGCATAAGTCTCATTATATCACTTGTATTCATGCTTTAGATCTCTTTACATCTTGATTTGGAGCATTTACATTATCATTTACAAACAATTAGGGTTTACTTTCTAGGTTGCTCTAGTTTGCTTACTTGCATTTTAGGATCTTGCACACACACTACTTTTACAATACAACTTGGCTATTCGTGGAGGTGGAAATCACCAAAGCGGGGGTTTGACTAAGGCAAAACCCTATATAGCCGTCCAAAACACCTTTTCAGATATAAGTGCAGATTTCGGGATTCAGACGACGCCGCAAGTTGCAGATCCAAAAGAAGCAGACAGAGACCGAACCATACACCAAGTTTCAGAGCAAAAGACCAGGACAGGGGCGTGGGGTGCCCTGGTCCTGCCAGGACAGGGGCGCTAGGCGCCCTGGTCCCTAGGACAGGGGCGCTGGGCGCCCTGGTCCTTCTGTCAGACAGCATTTCTGACAGTTTTCCAGGTTGCAAAATAGCAGTTTCAGGTGCATTTTCAGGAACAGAATCAGGACAGTGGCGCCCGCGCCCCCGTCCCGAACATTTTCACTCAGATTTTGACTCCGGGTACGCATTTGCATTCTTGTCTTATCCTTGTGTTTGCATCTTTCCATTGTTTAACTTCAATTCTGCAATTTTGTTATTGGTTCATACTTGCACTTTGAGGTTAGGAATTGAACTTGCATCATTTTATCTTTCAATTACAACAAAGGAATAGAAACCCTAATAGGTAGCCCGTGGCTCTCTCTTTCACAAAAAGAATTAGCCAATTGTGTGATACCTCTAGGCTCTTTTGTATTCTGCAATGTGTGTCAAAAGGTAGGATTAGGACATGTTAACCTAGTCTCGCTTTTTCCCCTACACATTTTGGTGAACCCGACGTGAATCGAATTATTGTTTTCTCTTGCATTGCATTTGTTAGATCTAGATCTAGATTTAGTGTGTTTCATTTTCAAAAAAAAAAATTAAAAAAAAAAAAGAAAAAAAAAAAAAAAAAAAGAGTGTGTTTCTTTGTATTGTGTGTTTAAATTCTATGCAACTTTTATTTCAAAATGTCAGATTTTTATTTGCAAGATGTTCATGTTTATGATGATGTATGCAATTATGTTGACTATGAGTATAGCCAAGATGAATTAGATGAAGCTTTAGATGAGTTTTTGAATCCTAAAGATGCCAAACCTTCATTTTACCAAAGACTCATAAACCTTGTTACTATGCCATTTCGTTGTGAGGAGAAAGATAAGTCGAATGGTTCCTCTCAAGGGTACATTCCTATCAACTCTTCCACTGAATCTAGTAACATGGTTGTTTTCAATAATCCCCTCTATGAAGAAATGTCTCCTTTTGAATCAAAAGATAAACCTTTTGATAGATATGATCATGCTTTGTTGGATGATGCTCTTGATGACTTTGTGCCTTTATCGAAATCTCTAAACAAGAACAAAACTTCTAAATTAGTTAACATGATAAACCTGAATGAGCATAATAAGCCTCTCTTTGAAGTCCAAGGTGCTTGTCCTTCTCCCACCTTTCAAGTTCCTAAATCACCTCTCCTTACTGTCCAAGGGGGGTATGATTCCTTTCTTACTCCGAATAAACCTATCATCACTGTGCAAGGAAGAAAACCTATAAGTCCTTATAGTTATGCCAAGCAATTAACTAGAGAGAGTTATCATGCGGTTGCCCATACTTATCATACTAGAAATAATAGGCAACCTAATCCTCCTCCTGTTACTCCAGTTTCTCTTCCTAATCCTCAACCAATTCTTCCGCAAGCTCCACGTATTTCACAGGTTCTTGGCAAGGAATATGATCTCATAGAACAACTTAAAGCTACCCCTGCTAAGATATCCCTTTGGGATTTGATTCAAACTTCTTTTGCTCATCACGGAATGTTACAAGATGCCTTGAAAGATTTGAATGTTCCCCCACCGAATACATCTAGTAATATAGTGTCTTTGGTTAACTCTGTGATGAATCCTAAAGCTCAAATTGTGTTTACTCAAGATGAGTTGCCTACTAGTGAAATTCAACATCAATATGATCCCTTGATGATTGTGGTTATCATAAATGATACTGCTATAAGACGAACACTAGTAGATAATGGCTCTGGACTTAATGTGTGTAGCATTAATCTATTGCATAAGATGAATGTGGATACATCCCTCATTGTGCCTGACTCTCATCCCATTTGAGGCTTTGACAATGTGGCTAAGACTTCATTAGGTATTATCACCTTACCCCTCACAGTGGGGCCTGTTACTTTGCCTACTCCTATCCATGTTATGTCGGGAAATCTAACATACAATTTGCTATTAGGGAGACCTTGGATTCATAGTATGCAAGCTATCCCCTCTACATTGCATAGACAAGTTAAATTTATTTATAACAATAAGACATATACCTTGATAGGTGATACTAATTTCCAAGCTTGTTTGCAAACATCTACTTCCAAAGGGGGTTCTTCTAAGCCTTCCTCGTCTAGTGATGACTCTTTAAACAAGATACCTATCGATGAATCCTCTCTCTCTAATGATCAAAATTCTTTGGATGAGTCTGGAGCTCCTGAAGAAGATTCTTCTCGACTTGAATCTACACACAAGAAGTATTTTGATCCTGAGAAGGTTCTCGCAGAAGATGATTGGGGATCTCTGGATTTTAATCCCACCTTTGTAGGTGAATATAAGGTTCCTTCTAGAGAGCTTAAAGTTAAAAAGAAGGAAGAAGCTAAAAATCAATCAATCTTACCTGAACCTATGAGCAATAATTTCGTGGCCGCTTCTCAAACTTCTTCTCCTCACACCTCTAATTTTGAAGAGCTTGATTCTTTGTCTTATGAAAAACCACCTTCTCTTTCTAAAATGGCTGATCGTTATGGTCGTGGTTTTCATATTCTAGCTAAGCATGGGTATCATGGAAATGGTTGTGGCGCTCACGAACAAGGAATAAAGGTTCCTCTAGAGAATAATCTTTATGATATGATCTTTGGACTTGGTTATAATCCCTACAAGCGCACTAAAGCTTCTAAGAGACCATGTATTAGCATTAATGTCATTTCTACATCTCTACCAATGCGACACCCTGAGTATATTGATGGGGATCCTTCGTGTGCCTTTGCTTTGGATGTCTTTCCTACCGATGATGCTTTAGCTGAGTTTTTAGGAGCATATGATACTCTTCCTCATTATCATCACAATAGGGGATTTCCTTATTGTTTGAACACTAAAGCCTATTTTGGAAAAGAGACCGATAACGATGAGATTGTGAAAGAATTTCCTTAGTTAAAGGATACTCCTCAACAAAGTAATCTTCTTATGAGTGATACCATTGATGTTAAGATGGATCCTTGCAATGAAGAAAAAGTTATTAGAATTGGAAAATGTTTGGATGAAGAAGAACAAAAACAATATGCAGATTTATTGCAGGAATTCCCCGAGATCTTTGCTTGGACATATTCAGACATGCCTGGTATAGATCCTAAGATTGTTACTCATAATATTGTCTTAGTTCCCAATGCTAAGCCTGTGAAACAAAAGATTCGAAAAATGAATCCTAAGGTAGCTTTGCTTGTTAAGGCTGAGATTGAAAAATTATGGGAGGTTGGATTTATCCGCCCTATTGATTATTCCCCGTGGATTTCAAATATTGTCGTTGTGGCTAAATCAGATAATAAAATAAGAATGTGTACTGACTTTTGAGATTTAAATAAAGCTTCTTTGAAAGGTGATTTTCCCCTCCCAAACATTGACATGATAGTTGATTCTACAGCAGGACATGCTTTGTTATCCTTCATGGATGGTTTTTCAGGATACAATCAAATTTTCATTAATCCTCAAGATCAATTCAAAACTGCTTTCACCACTCCTTGGGGTACGTTTTGTTGGGTAATGATGCCTTTCAGACTTAAAAATGCCGGCGGAACTTATCAACGAGCGATGACCCTTATCTTTCATGATTACATGCATAAGATTGTAGAAGATTATGTTGATGATATTTTAGCCAAATCCATTCTCCGTATAGATCATATTAAGATCCTTCGTCAAATCTTTGAAAGAATTCGTAAATATCACATGCGCTTGAATCCCCAAAAATGTGTCTTTGGTGTGGATAGTGGAAAACTATTAGGATTCATAGTTTCTCATCGTGGGATTGAGGTGGATACTAAGAAAATAGATGCTATTGTCAACATGCCACCTCCTAGAAATGTGTCTCAACTCAAAAGCTTACAAGGAAAGATTCAAGCTATTCGTAGGTTCGTATCTCAACTTGCAGATCGTACTTTTCCTTTTACTCAACTTCTCAAAAATAATATCACCTTTCAATGGAACGAAGATTGTCAGCAAGCATTTGAAGACTTAAAGGTATATTTGGCTAATCCTCCTATCCTTCAACCCGCCGAACCTTCTAAGCCCTTTCTTCTTTATATAGCTGCTTCCTCTCATGCTCTCGCAGCATTACTAGCACAACATGATAAAGATGGTAAGGAGTGTCTGGTTTATTATATAAATCATACCTTACTAGATTATGAGACCTGATATTCTGCGATAGAAAGACAATGCTTGGCCTTGGTGTTTGCGACTCCGAAATTGAGACATTATCTTTTAAATTCAGAAGTCCACGTCATGGTAAAGTTTGATCCTTTGAAGCATCTTTTCTCTAAAACTGATTTATCAGGGCACCTAGCTAAGTGGGTTATGATGTTAACTGAATTTGACCTTAAATTTGTTTCACAAAGAGCAATTAAAGGGCAAGCGTTGACCGATCACTTAGTTGAGGCCCCTTCACCTTTCTCCTTCCCTAACCCTGACTCTTTTCCTGACGACTTCATTCTTTGTACAGAGAAAGATGAAACTTGGGAGTTATACTTTGATGGCTCTAAGTGTCGTACAGGATCGGGGGCAGGTGTTGTTCTGATTTCTCCTACAAAGAATTCCATTCCCTTATCTTATCGTCTCAATTTCCTATGTACCAATAACATTGCTGAGTATGAGGCTCTTATAGCAGGAATAAAGGCAGCCTTGGCTTTGAATATAAAACACATACATATTTTTGGAGACTCTCAACTGATTATAAGACAAGTAACAGGACTGTATCAAGCAAAACAAGACAAATTATCACAATATAAAGACCTTGCTATCTCTTTGTTACAAAAATTTGATTCTTACACCATGGAACCTGTTCCTCGAAAAGATAATCGACATGCAGATGCAATGGCATGTGTGGCTTCTCTTGTATATTTAGAGGACCCCGTGGTTGATCTTAAATTTGTTATTCACAACCGTATTTCTCCAGCTATTGTGGATGATTCTAGCTTGGTGACATGTTGTGACTTTATAGACTCAGTTGAATGGTATTCGCATATCATAAGATACTTGACTGATGGTACCTTTCCTGATTCCACCAATAGGAACACCAGGGCTAGAGTTCGCAAGCTGTCCGCTAGATACATCATTCTTTCTAATGTTCTTTACCGAAGGGGTTATAACGGTCTTCTCCTTCGCTGTCTTAACAAATCGGAAATCCCTATTGCTCTTGAAGAGGCGCATTCAGGTGCCTGTGGGGGGCATTTTGGAGGCAAATCCTTGGTTCAAAGGTTGCTTCGTATGGGATATTATTGGCAAACTATGCAACAGGATTCTTTTTCATTTGTTAAGAAATGTCATCAATGTCAACAACACAATAATCTGATTCATGCTCCTGCCCAAGAACTTCGTTCTCATGTAGCTTCTTGGCCTTTCTCTGCATGGGGGCTGGATCTTATCGGTAAAATCTCTCCTCCTTCATCTCAAGGACATACTTTCATTATAACCGCAACAGATTACTTTACAAAGTGGGTAGAAGCTATTCCCCTTCGCTCTACTACTGCTGAAGTGATTTGTCGATTTCTTCTAGAAAACATTATTTCTCGATTCGGGATACCTTCCACTATAATCTCCGATAATGGGACATCATTTAAGAACAAGGACGTGAAGAAATTCCTCGAGAAGTATCATATCAAACATCGATTTTCTACACCATACTATCCTCAATCAAATGGTCAAGCCGAATCATCCAATAAGATAATTGAACAAATTCTTCACAAAACCATGAATAAGCATGGTAAGGATTGGAGTACTCAGCTAATCTATGCTCTTTGGGCCTACCGAACGAGTGTACGAATTGCTATAGGAACCACCCCTTATAATCTTGTCTATGGTACTGATGCTATTATGCCTTTAGAATTAGAGATTCCATCACTTAGAGTTTCTCTCAAAGGTATAGTAGATGATGACTCTTATAGAGAACAAAGACTTCAACAGCTTGAGATGCTTGATGAACAACGTATAAATGCTCTTGAGCATATTCAAGCATATCACAAAACTCTACAACGAAGCTATAATGATAAGGTTCTTCAACATTCTTTCTCAGTAGGCGACTTAGTTCTCTATGAGAATCAGCGCAATGTGAATGCCTTACCTGAAGAAAAGGGAAAATTTAGTCCTAATTGGCTTGGACCGTATATTGTTATTGAAGATTATGGATCAGGTGCTTACAAAATAGTGGATGTAGACGGTACGCCTCTTAAAGAACCTATAAACGCTATGCACTTACATAGATACTATGCTTAATTCCTCATTTCCTATCTTTTATTTCATGTATCTTCTTTGCACTTCTTTCAGAATTGGATAATATGTTAGCATATCTTTGTTAGAGCAATTAGAATTAAATGATATGTTGTTTAATCTATATTGCTTCATTCCTAACAAGCGTGCTTCTTTATTCTATGATTTGTCTTGAATTCATCTATGTAAATTGCAAAAGATTTACATTTTCATTATGCTGGCATATTATACAATGTCTTTATGTGTTAAGTAGAGTTGTATCATGTTACTTATATGATTCTTAGGCTTAACACATATTTCTTCTCTATCATCAATGTAGTACTTGATTAAATATTTTATTTTTTAAGTCACACATGTATCAATTTAATCATGGAAGCATTGAGAAATCAATCACATGGGAATTAAATTTAGAACATACATGTACATCTACCAAATGTATTAACTTAATCAAAATACACAATGTTTTAGGCATTATAGATAACACGTTTGAGACAAAGAAGCATGTATATATATATGTGTGTGTGTGTGTGTGTGTGTGTGTGTGTGTGTGTGTGTGTGTGTGTGTGTGTGTGTGTGTGTGTGTGTGTGTGTGTGTGCGGATCAATATACAAAAATAGGTCACTATACATCCAAAATGTGATCTACCCTACATCATAAGATCATCTCCTATCCCTAGGGCTAGTGGCTGGAGAGTGACGACTAGATGCTCCCTCCTGATCTGGCCGTGAAGGTGGACCCATGGGTGTATAGCATGATATAGACCGTGAATGACTCCGAGAGGAACTACTACGATCCCTATCCATAAGAATCGCATGATACGAGGTAGCCTCGACCTAAGCTGCTGCTACATCACGCTGTGCCTGCTGAAGGTCCTCTGATAGAGCTCTCTCTCTCTCCCTCCATATTTCCACCTGTACTCGAAATGGGGAAAACAAATCATCATGCCGACCCGCATTCCCTTGAGGTCTATAAGCAACCTGTGAGGAACTAGGGATCTGTTCTGTCATGGAAATATCTGTCACTGCTTGTTGGATCAGAGAACGCCACTCCTGCACATTAGCTGTAGCAGTAGAATGGATTTTGTGTTCGTACTATTCTATGTCATCAAAACATTGATTAGTCAATATAAACCTACTATACCTGGATCTCCCTCACGCCAGTAGGGATCGTGGTACAGTAGCATCTGTGACTGGGAACTACTAGGCTCCCCACGCTCAAATGATCTGTGCACGATGGGTACAGGTCTCCGTATCGCCTCGTGTTCCCCCTTTTGGGGAATAATGGGAGGATCTAAGGCTATGGTATCATCTCCTGAATGGTGAGGAGCTGCATCTGACTCCTCCTCATCATCTCTAATCTCCTCCTCATCATCATCCTCATCCTCATCCGCATCCTCATCCTCATCTGCATCCTCATTCTCCTCATCATCATCTCTATCTGTGTCATCCTCCTCTCCTTCCTCCTCCTCCTCCTCCTCAGCACTAGGCTGATCTCCTATGGGCGGATCAGGACCTCCTGCCTCCTCAGCACTAGGCTGATCTCCTATGGGCGGATCAGGACCTCCTGCCTCCTCATGACCCTCTCCCTCCTCTGGCTCCTCCGATCTGGATCCCTGATCCTCATCTCGGTCTCCATGTCTCCATGGACCTGGATGGCCTGTCAAGTGATCTGGTGGAAAGATAGGCCCCGGGTATGCCCTCACAAACCATGAGAGATACCTGCACTGTGCCCCGGGATCTGCGGCATAATCAGTGACCACATCCTGGTCGGACCCCTCTATATCTGTGATCTCGATATCATCTATCGTAGGTCTCGCTACTGCTCTGGGTCTAGGAAGGACTCGTGAGTGTCGAGTGTAGATGGGTACATCGGTTGGAACACACTGCTCTACCCCAAACTGCCTCCGTACTCGGCCAAAGTAGAATGGGACTATGATATGTGGATATCGCCCTCTCAATAGGCGGTTCCTCTGTAAGCATGCTAGTTGTCTCTCCATCCCATCCCATCTGTGCATCCGCAGATATGGCCTCCATACAGTCACCTCAGCTGTCAACCTATCAAATATCACTCTCCAATATAGTAGATCCCCAAATCTCCACTCGCTGGTAAGTGGATAAGCAAATACCCTAGGTTGCTCACTAGCCGCACTCATCGAATAGCCGACAGGCCTAGTGCATGTAAAGTGCTCAAATATCCACATCTGCAGAAGTGTGCATGTCATCAAGCTGCAACCCTATCCAAAAACATACTCCTCAAGGTCATGATAGAGATGTACAAGCATACTCCAACCCCAGGCGTATACTCTCCTATGTCTCTCCATAGCCCTGATGCACCATGTGAGACCCCCATGCATGTGCGTACCTCGCCCGTTAGGGTAGACAGCTAGTGCAATAATGGCAATCATAAGACGTCTCATGAGGGGCACCTCTCCTGTAGGATGTAAGAGCCAGCTGACCATGATGCGACCTCTCGTCTCACTCGGCATGACTCTCCCGATGCAGTATACCTGCTCCCTTTGATGATCCTCTGCTGACCGATCGGTCGCATATGTCACGGTAGCTCCTCTGATCGGTAGGCGAAGTATGCAGTACACATCCTCAAGTGTCACTGTCATCTCCCCTACTGGAAGCTGGAATGTGCATGTGTCGGGATCCCATCGCTCCATGAGTGCCATCAGCATCCAAGGATGGAATCGAATGCCTGGCATAAGAATCATATACCACAAACCTACTATAGATAATGTGTCTCTCTCTGCCTGAGTCAGCCGGGGAATCTGATCTCGCAAACTACAAAGAATCTGCCCCGCCGTGTGCTCTCTCATGTATGGGAGACCCTACAATACAAAAACATCAGTGTAATCAGTAATCAATCATCAAAATCATCTATGCCAAATATGCAAACTGACGAACATCAAAAGCTGACCCTTGCCAAGTCCTGATTGGGACCATGGCACCTTGAGGGGACCATGGCGCCCTAAGAGGACCATGGCGCCCCACAGGGACCATGGTGCCCTGAAAGGACCATGGCGCCCTTCAGGGACCATGGCGCCTTGAAAGGACCATGGCGCCCTGGCTGGGACCCAGGGTCAGATTCCAGGGCCCACATTCGATCACAGAAACTCAAAGTCAACAGAAATGCAGAAAGTCAAAGTTCAGTCAACTCACCTCGTCCAGTGGCTCGTCGTCGATTACGGCCTGTCGCATGATCTCAATCCTCATGGGACGCTCCGGTCGTCGTTAAGGCATGATGATGGCTATGTGGGCTCCGCTGCAATGAACAATACTCAGAAATCAACAAAGTGACAAATGCAATAGTCACTTTCAAGGTATATACTTTCATTCCTTTACCTTTACTTTCAAAACCCTAATTTTCCTCTATCACTCATTTCATCATAACTTGAGTTTGGGAGATGCGATTTTCGAATCGTTTGTTGCGTAGGAATCGTATTTTCGTTCCCTTACTCCCTTGATGTTCCAAAATGTGCTCTGATGAAGCCTTTGTAGTGAACATCTCTCATCAATAATCGCTCACATAATTTGTCATAAGTAAACATGCTACCCTGTTTCACCTCCCTAATAAGCAAGCCGAAACAGGGGGGCATATAGCTACTCGCAAATTTCATCACCTTCCTTAGTAAGCATTAGGTGATTTTGTGATCTAACGTGTGTTTTATAGGGTGCGGTTCCTAACTGTGTACTGCAGATACCGCTGGGGGCTTCGTTCGACGAACTTATGGATATATCCTTTTTCAAATAATGTTTACTTTCCTGTACTTTAGCTTGCATATGCACGTAGTACTCATATGACCGCTAAAGTGGGGGCTAAATGTAGCGTCGTAAATTGTACGCACTTGCTAAAGCAGTACAATTTCACACCTAGTTTAGCACCCGGCTTGGCGCAGTTTGCATTTTGCATTGCATTTCTCCTTTAGCACTTAATTAATCAAATTAATTAGGTCTAAGGTCCTATTTCATCGTCCTCCACATCATAAAGTTGGGCCCTTTCATTAAAGTGTGCCCCCTTTCATTTTATTCCTCCAATACATCATTTAATCAAAAACCCTAATTAAGTCCTATTTTGAACTTGGGGGCTTGATTTCGGGGGTCAAAACATCTCGAAATCACCTGTAACTTCGGAATTCTCCCTAAAATCATCATATCTGACGGCCTTGAAAATTTGGTGAAAAGTTGTCGGGACCATGGCGCCCAGAGTGCACACGGTCCCGGATATTTTTCCTGAAATTTTAGGAGCGCGATCCAATCATAAAATAAGGCTTAACCCCAAGAAACTGGTGGGATATTCAATCTCTAGGTCGGCCAAAAGTTGAAATTAAGACCTAGGGTTTCATACATAAGAGCTCTCTTTCTTCATTGGAGAGGATCCGAATTTTTTGGTTTCAGGGGACCTTCTATGCAGCGAAAGAGCAGATCTTTGAAGACTTCAACAACATTCAACATCCATCTATCTAGCATTTATCAATTTCATTCATCCATTTAGGGCTTTGAAGGCATTGAAGAGCAATAAGGGATCACCAACTGAAGATTGGCTTGTACCCCCCCCCCCCCTTGGGGTTGGGTATGATTTCATGTTGTTTTCATGTCTTTGCATAAGTCTCATTATATCACTTGTATTCATGCTTTAGATCTCTTTACATCTTGATTTGGAGCATTTACATTATCATTTAAAAGCAATTAGGGTTTACTTTCTAGGTTGCTCTAGTTTGCTTACTTGCATTTTAGGATCTTGCACACACACAAGGTCTGCACACACACTACTTTTACAATACAACTTGGCTATTCGTGGAGGTGGAAATCACCAAAGCGGGGGTTTGACTAAGGCAAAACCCTATATAGCCGCCCAAAACACCTTTTCAGATATAAGTGCAGATTTCGGGATTCAGACGACGCCGCAAGTTGCAGATCCGAAAGAAGCAGACGGAGACCGAACCATACACCAAGTTTCAGAGAAAAAGACCAGGATAGGGGCGTGGGGCGCCCTGGTCCTGCCAGGACAGGGGCGCTAGGCGCCCTGGTCCCTGGGACAGGGGCACTGGGCACCCTGGTCCTTCTGTCAGACAGCATTTCCGACAGTTTTCCAGGTTGCAAAATAGCAGTTTCAGGTGCAGTTTCAGGAACAGAATCAGGACAGTGGCGCGCGCACCCCTGTCCCGAACATTTTCACTCAGATTTTGACTCCGGATACGCATTTGCATTCTTGTCTTATCCTTGTGTTTGCAGCTTTCCATTGTTTAACTTCAATTCTGCAATTTTGTTATTAGTTCATACTTGCACTTTGAGGTTAGGAATTGAACTTGCATCATTTTATCTTTCAATTACAACAAAGGAATAGAAACCCTAATAGGCAGCCCGTGGCTCTCTCTTTCACAAAAAGAAGTAGCCAATTGTGTGATACCTCTAGGCTCTTTCGTATTCCGCAATGTGTGTCAAAAGGTAGGATTAGGACATGTTAACCTAGTCTCGCTTTTTCCCCTACACAAAAAGTATATGTTTATGCAAAGAAAATTAAAATTAAGTAAAAAATTCTACCACCTATGATGTTTTCTTGTTTCAGTAGCTTAGCTGCCAAACCTAATTTTTGAAATTTAATACTTGACAAAAGGTGCATAATTGCTCTAATAATGCAAATATGATTTTGCAGAGTCTGAGGCTTCCTATTGTACAGTCCAATATTATAATATATATAGTTATATATACATATTTTTGTTTGTTTGAATTCTAATCAAACATTGGCGTGTGTTAACAAGAGCATGGCAACAAAGACAATCGAGCTAGAGAAATGTTGATCAAAAATATTTGGTAGCATAACTAATATAAATTTTTGAGGCATGTAGTAGTTGTACTTGTTGATGTTAAAACGGTATAGCTTAAAGAGCAAGACAGTTACAAGAAAATCCACGAAGGCACCATAGTAAAACCCAGAAATGGCATTTCAATTACATGCATGAAAGCAACTACTATAATATTATATTATTTATTTTTAAAATACATCCAGTATAATCTAGGATGACATGTGCAAAATTTTCAAATATTTGTACTAATAGGAAAGTGATCATATAATCTATTAACACTTCAAAATGTGCGACCAAAATATCTATTTTCATTACATACAAGCATTTTATTTTTATGTAGAAAATAGTTCACTTTTTTATTAGCATAATTTGATATAGCTAATAGTTGACAACCCAATTGAGTATAAATAAGTTATTGTAGAGGATATTGCTAAATATTGTAGTAATAAGTCATATCATTGAAGATGATTTGAAGCCAAAAGGATACCAACTATTGAAAAGAAGCACCAAATCAGATCACAAGAGAATACAATTTGAAGCTACAACATTTAATAAGAGGCTATTGAACTTTGTTGCCACCAAAATCATATCACAATAGTATTTTGACATCACACAAAGGAAGCCCACCACCAAATGAGGAATTTTAACATCTTGGTCCTCTCAAGTAGAACCCATTTTTTGTCCTCAGATTAGTCATCTCAGATGAGTGATAAATTTGATCTCATGTTGGCCTAGTCCAAATTTTCAACTAATTTTCGGGCACTCAAATATAAAAGGAGGTCTACCCATCTCATTTGAAACCTAAGCCATCTAATGATCCTAAGTTACACTAGAAAATTCAAGTGAGCAAGCAATCAAGCATCCATCAAGCATTGGAGAAGTGATGTCAAGTTCAAGCTTTCAAGATGGCATCCATGATCAACTTTTTATGAAGAAAATCTACAAGACATCATAAAGCCCTTTCATGAGTATCTAAACAAAACTTCATCAGCGTATACATTTCAATTGTAAGTATTTCATTTCAAATCTGGCCTTTCCCTCAAGAAGAAAGCATCTTGTAGTAATTCTCATTCCAATTTTAAAGTTAGTTACTAGACCGAGGTTTGACCAAAGGAAAACCCCTATTTACAACATTTTCCCTCTCTTTTTTGTGTGTAGGAAATTAGCTCAGGAGTTGTCCTCAAGAATTCCAACAAAGTTGATGATGAAAAACAAGTTAATCTTTCAACGAAGTGGAATCCGAAGAACCAAGGTTAATTCTATATTACTTGGTCCAGAAAAATAGGCCGAAATTCTACTTATGAATTCTAAACATCATTTTACCAAATCCCAGTCTGTGGCTTTGTGGTACATCCGTAGGAGTCTGTTTTCATCGTCTCTCTTCAATTATCCCTTGTTTTTCCCTAAATTCAAATTATATTTTCAACTCAAACAAAATGGGAGTAAGGACTACACTCAACATTAAACCCTCTTCTTAATATAATTGAGGTTGAATCTATGGTATTTATCCTTCTTTTAATATAATGAAGGTTAAATTTACGTTATTTCCTAGTTTACAAAGCATAACTTGTGAAAACCCTAATCTAATCTTCCTATCATTACACGTCTAACTAAATGTTGTCACAAGTTGAATCTATATTGGAACTAGTCATTCTAAAATTTGATAATGTTTGTGGGAACTATCAAGTACTAGACAAAATATGATGAAGACATGACGAATATCATGATGAAGATCTCAAGCAAGACTGATGGCAGAAGAAATATATTTTGGCATAGATGATTAAACCAAGAGGTTAGAGAAGTGGTGTTTTCCTTTGGAGTGTTCAAGGCTCCAAGCCTAGATGGGCTCCCCCCAGCTTTCTTCCAAGAGTACTAGGATGTTATAGGAATTGACATCTTCAAATCTGCTAAACTCCTCAACCAAGTTAACTCTAGCTTCATTGCTTTAATTCCTAAAAATGATAATGTTGTTTCCTTTAAGTACTTTATGCCTATTATTCTATGCAATGCACTATATTAAATTATATCAAAATTTATGGCTAATAGACTCAAACATATGATTGATAAAATGATCTATGTCAATCAAAACAGCTTTGTAAAAGGGAGACACATTATGGATGCAATTATTACTGCTCATGAACCTGTTTAGTCAATAGATAATAGAAAAATAGCAAGTATGGATTTGAAATTAGACATCTCTAAAGCGTATGATAAATTATATCAAAATTTATGGCTAATAGACTCAAATACATGATTGATAAAATGATCTATGTCAATCAAAATGGCTTTGTAAAAGGGAGACACATTATGGATGCATTTATTACTACTCATGAACTTGTTCACTCAATAGATAATAGAAAAATAGCAAGTATGGATTTGAAATTAGACATCTCTAAAGCGTATGATAGAGTTTCCTAAAAATTTCTTTTTGAAATGATTAAAAAATTTGTATTTAAGGATAAATTCCTAAAGACAATAGTTCGATGTGTCATGACTCCAAATTTTTCTATTTTGATAAATGGATCCCCTAGTGATTACTTTTCTTGTGGAAGATGCCTTAATTAGGGTCACCCTCTGTCCCAATATTTATTCATTATTGGTTCTAAAGTCTTGGGAAGAAATATTGAAAAACTTAAAAGGAGAGGAAGTCCAAGAGGTATAAAAGCTATCTCTAATATGGATCCTATATCCCACCAACAATTTCTAGATGATACCATCATCATTGGTGAAGCCTACACCTTGAAGGCCAAATACTGGAAGGAGATTCTTGACAGTTATGCTAAGATCTCAGATCAACATATAAACTATGAGAAGAGTAAGCTATTCTTCATGAATGTTGACAATAACCTTGAGGCTAAAATAACTAAAGATCTGACCTATCAGACTGTGGCTTTACCAAATTCTTATCTTGGATTACCCCTTATTTCTAAGTCCCCCACTACTCTTTTCTAGAATGGTATCATTGAAAGGTTTTAGAATAAGTTAGTTGGATGGAAAGAAAAACTGCTTAGTCTAGTGCGTAAAATTTAGTTGGTCAAATAAAGTCTCCAAAATATTCCATTTTACCACCTCTCTCTTTTACAAATGCTAGGATGTGTTGCCGATAGGATACAAAAAGTCCCAAAACATTTCCTATGGACAGGGATTGAAGAGAAAACTAGACATCCCCTTGTGTCTTGGGATAAAGTGTGTTGCTCAATTAACATTGGTGGGCTTTGCATAGTAAAAATTAAATCCTTCAATCGGACCTTAATCTTTAAAATAGTTTGGCAGCTGATAGAAGTGAAAAAAGACTAGACAAGTATCATTAATGCTAAATATCTGAGAAATGCTAGAAGTTGTAGATTCCTTAGTGAGGGAGAATTACCATCGTGCTCATGCATTTTGAATAATGTTTGTAAAACTAAAAAAAAATTTAGAAAGGGTGGAAAAAGGTTGGTAGGTAATTGAAGGAGCACTAGATTCTCAGATGACATTTAGATTAAGGACTATGCTTTTTCAGAATTGCCTCAATTTAGTAAAATCAAGTAGATTCTCATCAAAATCTATGGTAAGTTTATTTGTGATTATATTATATGGTAGGGGGACAAAGATAGCTAGAAAATCTTGGATGACAAGGTGCTTAGAATTGGGTATATCCTGGTCCACCTCCATGATCAATTGGTGAAAGAGGCTCAATCATTGAAAACCTACTTAGGTGATTGCTCCTTTTTCTCTACTAATATGGATGATGGATGGATTTGATGGTCAAATCCCTCTAGTGCCTTCTCTGTTAAGTCATTTTATCATGACATTGTTGAAGATCCAAAGGACAACTTCTGTTGGAAAAAAAATTGGACTAGAGGCCTCTAATCCAAGGTCATTTTTGACGATTGAAAATCTAAATAGAAGAGTGTTCTCATTGGTTAATAGATGTGTCTTATCCTACAAAGAGCTTGAAAGCATTAACCATTTTTTTCTATATTGTCAATTTTCTAAGGAAATTTGGGATGAGATGCTTGCAAATTTAGGGATCTGTTGGACCCTCCTGAAGAATATGAAAGAGTTTACTGAACAATGGTCCCTCAGCCCTTATACCCACCTAGTTATCAAAAACCTATGGCTTTGAATTCCCCCTTTTATGGCTTAAAATTTCTAGAAGGAATGAAATAATAGGGTGTTTAGAGACAAAGCTTAGAGCATTAAGGTGTTATTTCATGTCATAAAGTTGCAAGTAAAGGAAAACATAAATGTGACTCAACCATAGAACTCCAAGCTGATGTCAAGCTTAATGGACCTAAGACTAAACTAGACATGGGGAGTAGCCTTCTCAAAATGAATTGGCACAATATGATCCTAGGGAAGAATTTCCCTTAGATTCCTCTGGAGGAAGGTTGGATAAAGTACAATTTTGATGGTTGTTCGAAAGGGAACCTTTGGTTTATCAGGGGAGGGTGGCAATATTAGAGACTACAAAGGCTTTATGAGAGAAGGCTATTGTATAAATCTGGAAAAATGATCGAATAACAGGGTTGAGTCGATGGCTTCTTGGCAAGGTATCTCACACTTTCATTACCACAATGGCAAAATTGTTGTTCTTGAAGGAGATTTCAAACTTTTTGTGAATTACCTGAATAGTAATACAAATGTTCCCTGGGAGATAAATGACATTATTAGGAAATGAAAAAGGCATTATTGGGAAATGCAAAAGGCTATTGGACCTCTTTAGCAAAATCAAAATCCAACATACTTTTAGGAAAGGAAATTATATGGCAGATGAAGCTGCGAATCAAGGCTTTACCAAAAAGGATTGGTGTTACTTTAATTAAATGGAGAGCCCGGTTGGATTGAAAAATATCTTGGCTAAGGAGTAGGTAAAACCCTTTCCATGTGAGTAAGTCAATTATTTGAGGACTTAATAGCTCTTTGGCTGCTTCCTTCCTTATTTATTTAAATGCACGCTAAGAATTCAAATTCAATTTTTCACCTGAAGACTTATAAGAATATGACTAGGATGTTGATTTGGGTGATGTGTAGGATGTTGATTTGGGTGATGTGTTAGATGTCAAGTATGTGAATTCGTGATGTGTATGTCATTAAATCAAATTGTATAGCTAGAAGTACAGTGCCTTTTCCTTCTTGCCTTACTTTAAAAATTAACGATGGCAAAATTATTTGATTGAAAGGTGGCGGGCTTGTTTCTCGATGTGGCTTAATTTCCCATAATGTGAATGGGATGCTCACATGTGTGGACAGAAAAATCTATCAAGCAAAAAAAAGTCTTTTAAATGAATATATTTTAACATACAATGTAGGGTCTAAAAGTTACAGTTTGTTTTTCAATCGCTTTCATACTTTTTGTTTCTACACTGTGGGGAATCATACTGATATGGGGGGACCTTTGAAGAGAACAGAGCCAAAGAGTTGCAAAGAACTTCAAAATAATAAAGAGGTGTGGGACCTCTTTCATAGAGCGAGCATGACTTCATTTTTCTGGCCATGAAAGGTTACAATAGGGCTTTATTTGTGAGGCTTTGTAATTCTTGGCATAACCACGTAGTGTCTATTGGTCATATCTCCTTTGTGGTGTCACTGGAGCTTCTAGCTGAGTTGACTAGGCTGCAAAATGAAGGGGAGAAAGTGGAAATATGAAGCTGTGAAAATTATAAGCCCTACATGAAGAATTTATTTGATAAAGGTGAGTGACCGGTGGTGGTTCAAAATGGATATGGTCGTTATGTTCTCCCCAAGCCCCACAATGGCTTCACTGAGTGAACCTGGGTTATATCACTCACATTCATGGAATACTAAAGAATCCCCCTATTTTCAAAAAATATTGTACGAAACTCCTTTTTTTCCACCCCTCGCAATACATAGATTGAACTAAAAGCCCCACTATTTGCACAATATATTGCATTTTTCACAGCCCGAATTAAAAACCCCCCTATTTTCATTTATGGGCAATATATTACACCCTCATTTTTTGATATTAAACCCCCCAATATGAATGCACGTGATATGATATTGCCTAGTTAGTGAAGCCCCCATGCCAAGCCCTATCTTATTGTTAGCTACTTTGTTATGAAATATTTTACTTTAGAGGATCATTATACCTCGGTGCATGGTTACCATTTTCCCATTTTGAATCATATGAAGCATGGAGATAGGATTAACTTACCCTCTTTTTATTTTTTACTCTCCTAGAGTCTAGCATTGCTAGTGGAGCTAATCCTCCATTGCATCAAGGGTTAATCTATATCATGTACAAGTATGCCTTTGACCACTCCTCTAATTGTAGCCATTTTCTCTCCCTACCTAGTAAGTTTGAGCCTAAAGATGAAATTTGTGGGTCCTTTTTCAAAATTGAGTTAATTGAAACCAATCCCTTGTTTTTTCCTGACAACACTCCTCCTACCAAATCTAAGGGGAAGAAACCCCAGTTCAAACAATTAATGGAATCACTTGAGGTTGCACTACTCAAAATTACCCTCATAAGTGGAAATTGGAAGCCCCAAAAAATAGCCCTGTAAAAGCCAGAAAGCTTTAGAAAGACTCTTACAAGAAAAGAATTGCCATCAACCTTGACTTGTAGAACTCTGAAAAATATAAGTAGAGGGTGAATGAAAAGGAGAAGAAGGAGATTAGCTCAAGAGAAAGAAGGTTTTCTCGGCTCTTGGCTAAGGGTAAAAAGATTCAAATTGAACCTAAAGTGACCACTTATGAATTGGTTGAAGAATTTAATCGAAAGGATGTTGATGAATCCTCAAATGAGGATACGTAGGATGAGGAGTTTCAGGACAAATAGGAAGAACCAAAGGAACACTATAAGGAGGATATGGAAGTAGCAAGTGATTTCTCAGAGGACATGGAGGATTCTAATCGAGTCTCCCTGCCTTTTAACTCCAAGACGATGTAGACATGGTTCCCTATTCTCAAGAATTGCCTCTGGAAAAGGACAACAAGAACTTGCAAAGTCAGATTATGGAGTTGTAGGTGAGGGTTATGAAAATGAAAGAAAAAATTAAAGAATACACGCAACATTATGACCAAATGGGTGACTCCTTTTGTTCATTGTGTGCCATCACCAATGGCATTATGAGAAAGGAGGCCATAGGGTTTGTTTTTGGGGAGAGACAAGTGAAAAAGAAGGTCAAGAAGCTACTAAAAGAGGGAAAACTAGACAAGAATAATAATGAGAAGGACACCGCTCCTGTGGAAATTTGGATTGACCAAGTGCACAGGTTGCTAGATTCTAATTAAGAATGATTAGGCAGTTTAGTTTTTGTTTATGTTTTTTATTATCTTTACTATAGTTAGCAGAGGATATTTTAAGTATTTACTTAAAGAATTGTCATGTGTGCCATAAGAATCAAACTCTTATTGTTGTTGGATACTTTGTTAAGTTTATTAACTCTTTATACCGTCATACTACTAGCAATATGTTAGGTAGATGGTGGTTAGCTCAGAATAGTATGATTAGTTATAGGGATATGATGATTTTTTAATATTTTTTAGAGTGGATGGTACTGGTTCTTATGTTGACTATGTAATGCCAAACCTTTCAAGTTGTTTCTCTCTAATTTTGTTGTTTTGTAGGATTCAAGGCCTTCTCCTTGCTAACTTAATAAAAAAAAAAAGAAGGAATTCTGCCAAAATTCAATGGCTAAATGTGCAAAACCAAATGATGAGAAATTTTGAATCACATTACTTAAATATCATTTTATAGAATACTAGTTTTTGCTTCTAAACCTATAATGAACCATTAACTTCAGATCTCCTGTCAAGGTGACTTGGATGAGTTCCTAAGATTTGTAGTAATTTCAAATGCTTAATAGAAACCAAATATGAGATCTTGGGCTAACTCCATGTATATGAGAGAAAAAACAAAAACAAATATGGATGCACAAGATAGAAACTGATAAATATATCAAAAATCTATCATTTCGATTATATTAATATAATAATAATAATAATTGATATATCGTATAGAGATAGGATAATCTTGTCCTTTCTCTTTCATTCACGAAAATATTAATCATATTTTTTATGATTTTTTTCTTAAAATAAAATTTAATTGGAGAAAGAGAGAGTTACATAGATTGTATTAATATAAAAAACAAAGCTGATGTATTATATAGAAATAGGATAATCTTTTCTTTTTAAGAGAGTTAGAAATCAATACACTCTATATAATAATCTTGTTCTTTTTTTTTCATATTTTTTATGATTTTTATTTTTAAAATAAAATTTAATTGAATAAGAAAATCAATCAACTTACTCTATTTACTTCTTTAATAATGAATATGACAACAAATAATTTATCTATATCTTACTATCTACCCAACCCTCGTATTTACTTCTTTAATAATGAATGAATGTGACAACAAATAATTCATCTATATCTTATATCTACCTAACCATCGTACTATCTACCTAATTCTCGTACTGCTTTTGATGCGTGTTAGTATATGTAAGCGCAGTACTGTCAGCTATATCCGCTCATTGTTTTGAAGCCTGTGAGCGGTATGATCGAATTACCACTGCATATTTCACGCCATTTGATGTTCTTTGTTCTTTTCTCTCGATAGCTCACCTACTATACGTTTATTATTCGCCGAATATACAATCTACTTCATCTAAAGTTAGACTCGTCATTGAATGAAAAGTAGACTGCCATAGCCGACTAAATGATTCACACTGAGGAAACTTCCACTTTCGTCACGCATATCAACTGTAAAATTATGTGTAGTGCTGGCCTAGGCGTGCTCTTAGTCCATCAGATGCTTTACATAAATTAAACGTTCTTTGTTGTTTTGTCGTAGGAACTTGAGCGGTCTAGTTGTTTATCCCAAGAGATGAGCGTCGCAAGTTGAAACAAGTAGGAACTCCACACATGAGGAAAATGAAACAAGTTGCATATAAACAAAGCTTCTAACAATTTACAACAGTTGAATGGACCCTGCATTCCACAAAGGGGGGATGAATGGTTCATTACTAAACGACGACGAATAGCCCTATAAAAATGTACAAGTACGAAATTCATTGAACAATCGAGACTGTCACAACTCGTGCTTTTGATGCTTCGATACAACACACCCAAGATCTAGACATACTGGGGTTTGCATCCATTCCACCTAAGACACTTTTTCTGAAACTTACATTTTCACCGTATATTTATATGAAGCAAGTTGCATATAAATAAAGCTTCTAACAATTTGGAATAATTGAATGGACTGTGCATTTCTTAAAGGTCAATGAATAGCCCAATAATCATCTATACCTAAGAAATCCGTGGGCTACGTATACATTGTCATCCGCTCTTGCACATTTAATAAGGCAAGATTTTCACCCAAGGCCGAGGCATATTAGGGTTTGTAACTATTCACATTTTGCAATACAAGATTGATATGCATAAATTTTTGGTAATGCAAAGCAACTTTGTATTTTCAAATGTTTTCTTATTTTTCTCATTATACAAAAGTTGGTATATATGAGATTTTTCAATTAGTTTGCTGTATCAATATCTACAATTACCTTCTTATAGTAGCAAATGAAACTTCAGCTTATGACATGTACAATAACATTAGTCTCACATTAAATATCTCTAGCCTCATTAGCTTCTATGATAAGCCTTTTCCTTCACTAAATTTCAATCATATTAGAAACATGTCATCATAATATTTGGTCTTGGAATAGTTCTTCACATTCCCTAGAATAGTTTTTTTTCAATCTAAACATTTTATTAATATTTTTCTTACGATGTTGACCATCCATGTTTCAAAATGTGCAAATGTTTGGGATTTGTTAGAAGTGATTGTAGGACTAGAAGTTTTCTATTCAAAATTATTTGGTTGATCTTTGCACAAGGTAGTTTCATAATTGAATAACTCATAAGTTTTGATGAGAATCGAATATTATTTTGAAATTGCAAAGGTCTTTTAATTTTTATTATTGAAAAAGATGGTATATCTAGTATTTTTTATTTCTTTTATTTTTAACTAAGAATAGTAATGTAAGGGATTTATTTTTATCTTTTTCTTTTCTTTTTAGTAAAAATATAACGATACTAAGGGTAGGTTTCTACAATCTATTTTATTCTTGTTAAAATGTAAATCTATATTGAAGGATTTCTCTTTTTATGAAAGAGGTGAATGTAGAAGATGTTACAAACCTTTAGTCTTAACACTTTTCTTATTGCAATAAAGTCTTTGGACACATATTTTGTAAGTCATCTCTTAGCTATCACAAATAATTTCATATGCTTGGAGAATAGTAGTTAGCTCTTGACCATATTAGAGTTTGCCTATTTGCATATTCCACTTTATACACTTTGCCTCTTATTTATTTTGATGCATATTGTACAAGTTTTCTAATATCATTGTTATATAAATATTTTATAATTTGAATCAGAAAATTAAATCACTTATTCTCTTTAAAACAATCTATTCAACCACATTAATTATGCTAACCACAATTTTTAATTTCCTTTCTAAAACTCTTATTCTATAGTTCTATAAATGTAGTATAATTAATAAGATTTTAAACATGTAAATTACATTTTGCAAATCCATTTTCTCTATATTTCTTTTTTTTTAAATCGGGTGTTTGATAGTTGTGCATCCTCTAGGAATATTTCTTGTTCACATATCTTTTTTTCTAGAATCCAAACTATAGCCCTCAAAACTAAGTTTCTTATTTGTATTTCTATTTTTTATTACTTTTTATTAAGATAAAGAAGGATATTAACCATTTAGGAGTTTCTAATTGTTTAAAATATTTTAAAGATGGTATCATGTACAAGTTAGAATTATGAAATGGTCATTTAAAATCCCTTCAATTACCTACATTCGAAATGAGTTATTTGGTTCCAATTGAGACCAATAATAATATTCGCTAGTAAGTGCAATGGTCTTGTCCTGACAAAAATATCCAACAAGGTCTGCACTAGGTTTCTCTTTGATCAAGTTCTCTATCATAGAACTTCTCAGAATGCATAATCTACTCCCTTTGAACAGCATACCTTGGATTAAATAATTCAACCACTTTGTTCTATTCAATGCAACTAGTTCTATACAAGAATTCCAAGATTCTACAAAATTAGATTCCTCTGAATAAAAAATCTCATTTTCATTGAATGCAATAGCTTAAATCTTCATTTTTGTTAACAAACCTTGCATCCTACTTAAGGAATCTACAAGTCTATTAAACTTCCCACTTCTATGCTCCAAAACAAATGTATAACTTTACAAAAATTCAATCCATTTCAAAAAAAATTGGTTCACCTTTCCTTAAAGTTATTCAAGTATTGTAAAGGTTAATGATCAATAAATAAAATAAATTCCCAATGCAAAAGATAGTGCCTCCATTTCTTTAATTCTTGGAATATAGCGTAAAAATATTGATCATAGAGTAAATATTCCTTATTTGCATCATTTAACTTCTCGCTAAAGTAAGTAATGGGTTTACTTTCTTTTCTCCAAACTATTGCAATGGCATTGCCACTAACATCACAATCTACATGAAGTGCCTAGTTGAAATCTTGAAGTTCAAAAATAAGTTTCCTTATAACCTTACTCTTCAATAAATCAAAACTCCTCGCTGCCCTAGTAGTCTATTTAAACTCTTTCTTGTCTCCTCTCATGGTCTCAGTTAGTGGTGCACAAATACTATGGAAACTATTTAATAACATTCCTATAAAAACTTATCAAACCATCAAATGGTCTCACCTCTAAAGCACTCCTAGGTGTATACCATTCAATGATAGCTTTCACATTCTCTTGATCAATTTTAATACGATCTCTGAAGACAAAAAATCCTAGGTTTACCAACACTTCCTTCACAAAGTTTCACTTCTTCCAGTTAATGATAAATTTATCCTCTTAATGTTTTTAAAACTTTTCTAGTATGGATAAAATTTTCATCTAATGTCTTGTTGAAAATCAAAATTTCATCAAGATAAACAATAACCAATCTGTAAAAACACCTTTATAGTACCTCTTTCGTAAGACTCGTAAAAGTACTAGGTGCATTGGGAACCCAAAACTCATAAATAACAATGCATAAAAACCTTCTTTGGTCTTGAAGTTGTCTTCCATTCTTCTCCTTCTATGATTCAAATCTAATAACAACCACTCTTCAAACCAATATTAGTGAACTACTCTTCTCCACTCAAATAGTCTATTATATCATCCATCCTAGGAAAATGAAATTTGTACTTAATGGTGATCTTGTTTATAGCTTGAGAATCTATACACGTCCTCCATTATCCATTCTTATTTGGTTCTAATACTAGAGGAATCGCATGTGGACTTAGACACTCTTTGATCAAACCCTTCTCAAGCAATTCTCGTACTTGTCTATTCAACTCTTCACTGTTTGCAAGAGTAATTTTGTGGGTTGTCTTGTTTAGATAGCTAGCTCCTGATTTCAAATCCATTTGGTGAATTACTCAAAATTATAGGTGGATCCCATCTCAAGGGGTTACACAATAGGTTAGTGAAAGAATCGTTAAGTGATGAAGGGATAGTTGACCCAAACACAATAATCACAAGAGCAACTGAGTCAAAATGAGTATAAGACTTGGCCTTTAAACTATTAGGGAAACTAAAAAAAGTCACAACATTCCAAGTGTCAAAAATATCTCCAACCAAATTGTAGGGGAAATCCATTAAAATTAGGATGGTTGATCAAGAATTCAAAATTTGAATCTAAGAGAGAGCAAGAAAATGTGAGAGGAAGATTTGGATTAAGATTATTATTTGATTAGAGAAATGGTAAGTCAAACTAATTGGTAGATGTGATCATTTTTTAGAGAAAAAACAAGAAAAAAAAATCAAGAATATAATTGCATCAAAGAATAATATTTCAAAGTTATAGTGATTTATATAACTAATTTCTTTCTCTATAAATGACAAGATGAAAAAGGTGCATGTTATGTGATAGTAATTAAGCATTAGTAAATGTGTTGAATGTTGAGTATAAAGAGGAGTGAAGATTCTTTAACCATTGTAGCTAATATTTTCTTCATCATCTTTAAATAATTTTCCAGGGTTTGACGAGAACTTGAAATAAGTTTATAGTGGTCACTATCAATAGCAATCTCTTCATTATTTATTTTCATTTTTTAGTTGAGTGCATATTGCATATTGTAAAGTTTAAATATTTTGATGTACATCATTAAATAAGTAATATCTAATTATTTAGTTTTATTGAGTGCAATGAGTATCACTTATTCAAATTTTAGGCATAGATGGGGCACCATGTTGTTACAAACATTTTAGGTTAAGGGACATAATTTGAGTATTAAGTTTTCATTATATAATTAAACAACCTTAGAAATAAATATGTTTAGCATAGCTAGTTTCTAACTTTCTTATCACAATTTTTATCACGAGGAGTCATAGGATCATAATCGCACAATTTTTTTTGTTTGCAATGTTTAAATGTGTGAAAGGAATAGCTTAAACTAAATTTAAGTAAGGATGCATTATAAATTCAAGCTAATACACATTTATTTTTTATATTTAAATATTTTCATATATGGTGGTTGTATGCTTAGGGGCATCCATGTTCTACCTAGAAAGGCTTGTAAAGACTCACATATGACATCGAGTAAATAAAGTGTAATAGATTTCAATTGGAGGTTGGAGAAAATGGGGGCAACATAATATCTATCATCTCAAGCTAGCTTCTCACTTAGGGCTGATTTATGACATAGGAAACATATTTTCCCATGTGTGTCTGTACAAAAAAGATGTATTCACATTTAGTTGAATTTTTATATACAAGAGGAGGGATTATTTCTATAGCACTAAAGGAGGTATTTAACAAATTTGAAGGATATGTGGAATCTCATAGGAGAGTTATTCTCTCATGTGTAGAACCAAGGATGGATTTTACACACTTAAAGAAGATGTATAATTTTAGAGAAATTTTGTCCCCTTATTGTATAGGAGGATGAGGATACGTTATGATCTATCATACTATGTATAAGTTTGCAAGTTCTATAGATAGGATATCTATTGATGAATTCTATCTAGTTTTTCATAAGTGAGCAAGGAGCATTGGTGAAGGTGCTTCATGAAATTCATAAAATTGGTTGTTATATCAACTATTGCAATGTTGCATCCTTTACTTTGACTAATGTAAAAATGGGGGAATGTTGGATTTATTACATCATTAGGTTAGTTTACAATTATATCTAATATAAACATAAAATAGTTAGTTTAACTTTAGTTTCTTGGGAATTATTCCTCTAAATAGAGTAGTTGGTCTGATACAAGAAAATAAGGCTTTAAAATCTGCAATGTAATGCATTGTAAATTATTTAATTGAATAAAATTTTTAATTCATAATATTTTAGTTTTATTGTGTTTTTCATCTTGTATCTCCAAATGATTTTTTTTCTCTATATTTTGGCAATAAACCCAACCAATTGATCACACACCTATTAACATTTTTATAGCACATTAGATTCTTCATAGATATTTAAAAAAAATTAATTTCACTTAAAATTTTAGTAACTACCTTTACTTTAATTAGTTTGAATATTTTTTAAAGTAAAATTATTTAAACTTTAATTAATTTAATATTTGAAAGAATATGCATGTACATCAAATTTATATTTTGGATATCTTTTTTCTCTTTATATATTTACTTAAGGTTAAACTAAATTTAGTAAATTAATTTATGAAAAATTAGAAATATAATCTTCAAATTTTACCAAATAACTGAAGTCTACATAATAAATAATCTTAAAGGATATATATTAGAAATACAATACAAAATATTGATGAGGGAAAAATTTTAAGTTAGTATTAGTTTATGTTTGATTGAACTAAATTAGGATATAAGAAACCAAAAACCAAAAAATGTTGTTTTCAATCCTTGTTTTAATTCTAAAATGTTAAATTTTTATCAATGTAGTATACAATTATGTATAAATCAAAAAGTTCTCAAAATTAAATATAAATTAAAACTATAACTAACTATATGTTTTTCTAATATTTATGAACATATGAATTGTTTGTAACATGTTTTGTGATAACTAATTATAAATATTAATTAAATTAATTTTTTCTTTTTGTATATTTCATAACATAAAAAGACAAAAATATATATGCAAATATTACTTGACAATAAAAATATATTAAACAGTCTATTATTAAATAATAAAAATATTATACCTTTAACTAAATTACATCTATAAATAAATATTCTCTACATTATTTATTGTTTAAAATTTTAAATATGCCCGCGTAATAAACAATGTGCGTAGAGTATAAAAAATTACCTTTCAGGGCAGCGAAGGGTAATCCTAGATCGACTGGGATTGGGGAGTGTTAAGAGATCATAATGGAAACTTTGTTTTGGTTATGGCAGTCTCCTTGGGCTCACAATCTAATCACATAGCCGAAGCCATAGGAACTTTCCAGGTAATTGATCTTGCAAATAAAATGAATTTCAAAAATATCTGGATTGAAGGTGATTCAAAAAGCATTATTGAGTGCCTTCTTAGAAAATCCCCTCTCATGGACAATAAATGGTTGGATAGAGGAAGCTAAATCTATCTTATCCAACTTTGAGAAGCTTATAATTTATCATTCCTTTAGGGAAACTAATAAGGTGGCCGACTACTTTGCCAACGAAGGGGTTAAACATATGGGTAGATGGATGTGGTAGGCGTATAGTGAATTGGGTGTTGATGTCAGAACCTTAATTGATTGGGTAAGTGCACCAAGATGGTGAACATAAAAGTGGCCACATGCCAAAAACAAATCAAATTTTTCATAACCCGTGTGAGTTCTAAAAATTCAAAAATGTGCTAGGCTTGGTAACATCAAGCCTAGAGAAAAATAATTTAAAAAAACAAAAGTTCCTCAAAACCCATACAGGTTTTGAGGAACATTTTACTTTTTAATAAAAAAATTAAATGTTTCTCAAAACCCATACGAGTTTTGAGAAATATTATTTTTGGGTGTATGCCATGAGTTTTGGCCATTTTCAATGACAAAAACCATGGAACAACAATAAGGAAAAGCCAAAAAAAACATAGAACCCGCACGGGTTTCCAACTATTTTGGATTTTCCCAACATTGAGAGCAATTTTCAACAATGACACCCCGTCGAACAGGTAAGATTTGATTGGTTTGATTATTTTTATTTGCATTTTAATTGAAGTAGGTTTTTTTAAATGATTTAAGTTTTGTTTTTATTAATTTGATGTAAGGTTCTTGAAGCAATCCCAAAAAATGAAATAGACAACAAAGACCTCCTCCTGCACAAGCAACACAAGAAAGCCCAATAAACATTGCACAAGAGCAACAAGAAAACCCTCAAAATCCTCAAAATTTTGCTCCTCAACAACCACCGCCACCTCAAAACCCTCCACGTCCTCCATTAGATCATGTAGATGTCACACAAGAGGATCTCATCAATCACCTTACACAAAATAGTGCCCAAATTTCTATATTGGTGAATAGGTTGAGGTCCTCTAGGATTAAGCACCACTCAACCCTCACCAGAACACTAGAAACAATGGCTAATAGTGCAAATGAGGTATCTAGGGAGGTTACGAAATGGGGTTCATGGAGGGATAGATGTCGAACATTTTATGCGGATGGGTTGTCATATGATCAAGCGAAGAAAAAGGGCATAGGTAAAGCTAACATATGTTCTCTTTTCATCGATCCTATTACCAGTAACAACCTAGAACTAAATACGACTTGGTTTCCTATACATTGGTGTGTTCATGCTAGGCTGAAACAAGCTTTTTAGGATAGGTGGTATATAGTCTTTGACCAACCACCTTTAATAATTGGGAGGTGCCTCTATATTTTTTGAGAAATTTTTATTGTGTTTATCCTCGGTGAGAAGCTGAATTACTTTGACATCTGACAATTTCAGGGTAGAGGGAGAGGCTCTGTGCAGGATAGACCTGGGGCCCATAGGGTGGTAGAGCCACAGCATAGGAGGCATACAACTCCTAAACCCATGGTTCATGTAATTGTCCCTATATCCTTGAAGGAGTATATGGAATTACAGACTCTTCAGGCAGCTGCATCATTGACTGATGTCATTGCTCAGCATGGCACATAGTTGGTCGGAGCAGAGGATGTACCAGCACCTACAGCACCTCCTTCATTAGCGGCACCTCCTTCATCAGCAGCACCTCCTTCCTCAATGGCACCTCCTTCATCAACAGTACCTCATGCATCATTTGGCATGAGCCAGCCCATTCAACACATGTGCCCCACCTGCCAGGGTGTATGTTTTGATGTAGACATTGACGAGGATGAGGATGGTTTGACATCTCATTCATGTACATGTTGTGTGAGTAGATTCCATTCTTCCACTACAGAGGATGTGGCCCTCACTAACAAACTAATCAATATGTTGTACCCTCTCTATCAAACATAGGTGTGTTTAATTCTATTTATGACATGTTATCAATTAAGTGACTAAATCTTATAAAAAGAAATAAATTTTTATTTTTAGAACAATTTAAAGTGACATATAAATAAAATGCATTGCACGGTGCAGCAGGTGGTGGGAGTACACCACATACTTTTCAATCAACTCCAAGGTCACGAATAGTTTCGCCACTAGAGGTAAAGATTTGTAAATTTGTTAAAAATATAATAATAAATTGGTTTCAAAATATCTTTTTTTAATTATATGTATCATTACTTGGTATTTGATAGGGCTTATCAGTGGCTGAGATGTCCCAACTTGATGATATCACACTTTTAGCCATTGACTTTGGCCAAGATATCTATGCGGTACCATTTAGATTTATATATTTTTGACTTAAGTGATATATTAAATAAATGCTCTTTTCCCTTATGTTAATTTTTTTCCATTAGTTTACCCCACCTGCCTCAAGGATATCTCATGTGAGAAAGCCATCCTCTAGCACTCTGAGGTAGAAAAAGATATCCTCTCAGACACCCAAATGACAGAAGGTAATTCAATATAATTTAAATTCATTTGTTGAAATGTATTATGATTAAACATGTATATGTAGATATTGATAAATGCACTTAATTTATTTGTTCTATATATAGAAACATATGGGGTTTACAAAATTAATGAATGCACCTGATGTCGATGAGGTTTGGCAGAGGGAAGAGGTGATATCTTCATATTCAATTTGGATTGCATTCTTGCTTGTTCAAAATAACTAAATCCTTTTATGTCTATATCATATGTTATCATTTTTTATACAGGAAATGGTAATAGATGCATCAGATTCAACTAGGCCTCCTAAGGCTACAGGAGAACTATACGAGGCTTCGGTGTGCATTTGTTCTGCATATGTTAAAATATTTGTTTTATCTAGTTTGTCAACAACTTTGGGTTATTAACTTGCATGATTGTCTTTAACCTATTACAGGCCCCTTCCAAACTTCCTACTGTTATTCTACCATTCCATTTCAGTAGAAGTCCTACATGTATATTATTGGATCCAACACAACCAAGGGAAAAGGTATGTGTGTCTTAGATCAACTCCTTTTCACTAAGTGCACAACAGAGTTGAAACCGTCTAGTTAATGCCTTTTGGATCACTTACCATGGATATAGAAAATGGTCGTAGCTAATTCATCTATGACTTTGCCTCCTACAACCACAGCACATCCCTCTGAGGCTCTGATATGCTTTAGTTTTTTAGTCTATTCATTTTTAGTTATTATGTGTTATTTGACATATATGTAATTAACATGTATTAATGTCATTTTACCAGTTACAGCCTCCTTCAGGACATACCACAGATCCTCAACCTCACCCAATTGCAGAAGACAGAGATGAGGTAAAGAACATTTCCACTTCAAACAATTTAGAGTTCAGTATTTAGTTATTTTGATGTTATATTGAGAAAATATATCTAATTCGACACTTGAATTGTCCTTGTGCAGCCACCTACAGAGCCATGTACTACTTCGAACAGGCTCAATTTTGATGATCTGTCACAATCATATATACCGATAGAGACATAAAGTTATAGTTGTGGTCATTGAAGGACCAATTTTTTTTATATTTGACATTTGTATATGTATATATCGACTTTGACAGACATGGCACATGCCCCATTTTTGTAACTATTATTGTTTTGGCATCTATGCCATTTTTTGATATGTACATAATTATTGTTCATTTTGATATATATGAAACTTCATATTCGATCCAATTTGTTCATTGATATATATGAAACTTGATATTCTTGAAACTTAGTTATTTCCTATTGAAATATGATCAAACTTGTCCATTGTGTATATGTCTTGAAATGTGATCCAATTTTTTCATTTCTTGTAACTCATATGGCGTATACTTTTAAACTATCTATTTCTCATATTGTGTATACCCAAGTACCAACACCAATAATGTTGATATTGTGTATTTTGATTGATTGAATTTGCTTTGAGTCCTTCGTGCATGAAGAGAATGGAGTGAAGTTATTATTTCATTAACTCATTCTTATGGAGCGAAGTTCATCATTTCAAGAACCAATTAAGACAAGATTTGAGTGCACAAAGCATATTTTAAATTTATCTAAGGATGAGTCGGCTTAGGTAAGGTTTTAATTTAAATTTTATTCCATAACAAGTTAGCCTTAGGGTAAGAGACACACCTATTCATCCAAATCGCCTATAAAAGAAGAGTTGAAGCACTTATGGATGATCCATGTGAACCTATGTGGTCATGTTGTTTCTACCTAAAAATGCCTCTCTCAGTTTCAGACAACTCGATTCCATTTTCTTGTGGTGAGATTTTTTCTATCGCATCAAAAATCGTCAAAAACCGTCAGTGAGAGGTGGTAAAATAGTGCATCTTTTGTTCTGCTTGTCGTGGGAATGAGGTGGAAAAATATTGCATCTGGGTGGCTATTTTTATGCTAGGTGTGCCCTTGTCTCATTCCCCAAGATGTCTGATCATTCTGAGACACCTCATAGAGATGTTTTCCCTTGAGCACTCAAAGTGGAAAAAATGGTCAAACTTTGACGTCACGTAAATCAGAGACCGTGCCACTTATGGAAAATCTATTTGAACCTATGGGGTTGTGTTGTTTATTCCTAAAAAATCCTCTCTTGGTTTTGGTCAACTCAGTTTTATTTTCTTGTGGTGAAATTTTTTTTGTTGCATCAAAAACCGTGAGTGAGAGGTGGCAAAATAGTCCATCTTTCGTTCTGCTTGTCATGGGAATGAACCATCAGAGTGTGCACATCTAGGTGGTTGGGTTTATGCTAGGTGTTCCCTTATCTCTCTCCCCAAGAGTATGATCATTCTGAGCCACCTTGAAGCGACAATTTCCCTTGAGTGCTCAAAGTGGAAAAAATGGTCAAACTTTGACATCGCGTAACTCGAAGACCATGGCACTTATGGATGATCCGTTTGAACCTATGGGGTTATGTTGTCACTGCCTAAAAAAATTTCTCTCGGTTTTGGGCAAGTCGATTCCATTTTCTTGTGGTGAGATTTTTTCTGTTGCATCAAAAACTGTCAGTGAGAGGTGGCAAAATATTGCATCTATTGTTCTGCTTGTCGTGGGAATGAACCGTCAGTGTGAGCGAGTCTAGGTGGAAATTTTTATGCTAGGTGTGTCCTTGTCTCACTCCCCAAGACATCTGATCGTTCTGAGCCACCTCGTAGTGACATTTTCCCTTGAGCGCTCAAAGTGGAAAAAATAGTCAAACTTTGACGTCACATAACACGGAGACCATGGCACTTATGGATGATCCATTTGAATCTATGGGGTTGTGTTGTTTCTACCTAAAAAATCCTCTCTCAGTTTTGGGCAACTCGATTTTGTTTTCTTGTGGTGATATTTTTTCTGTCACATCAAAAACTGTCAATGAGAGGTGACAAAATAGTGCATCTTTCGTTCTGCTCATTATGAGAATGAATTGTCAGTGTGAGCACATTTGGGTGGTCAGGTTTATGCTAGGTGTTTCCTTGTCTCACTCCCCAAGACATCTGATCATTTCGAGCCACCTCGTAGCGACGTTTTCCCTTGAGTGTTCAAAGTGGAAAAAATGGTCAAACTTTGATGTCACGTAACTCAGAGACCATGGCACTTATGGATGATCCATTTGAACCTATGGGTTTGTGTTGTCGCTACCTAAAAAGGCCTCTCTCAGTTTCGGACTATTCCTTCTAGCCCTTCAAATCGGGTAAATCAACAAAAACTCAAAACTTTCCCAAAACACTTGGAAAAAAATTGCATATTTAGATACCCATTTGTAAGTTATTTAACATATGTCAGAATCAAACTCATTTATTTATAATTAAATTGTACAAATTTATAATCAAATGGTACAAGTTTATTGCAAATGTATTTATAATCAAATGGTACAAATTTGGGCTCTCCAAATTTGCAAATCAGCCCCATGGACACTTTCATATATAAAATTTGGCATCTAATATAAACGATCAAGCTCATTATTGTTTATATTTACAAAATTTTGCATCTAAATATGCAAATTACAACTCGTTATTGTTTTTTAATACAAAAATTAGCATCTAGATATGCACATTACAACTCATTGTTATTATATACAAAATTTGGCATCTACATATGCACATTACAACTCATATGCATATTATAGCTCATATGCATGTAGAGAACATCCAAAAAAGTGAAGTTACAATGTTTCGCAAAAGATATATACAAAATTGTCAAACTTATTCTACCATGTTATAGAATTATTCTTCTAGATGGCCCAAAATTAATCAAGTGAACCTTCTGGATCAGCTCTAACCCTTAGTGTCTCAAGTATTGCCTCGTGGTCTGATTCACGAACTTAACACAAATCCTTGTTAAGAGGTCTACCCCGATATTTAATCAAATGAATATTTGTTGCAACAAGAAGGTTTGAGTAATGAAGAATATGTCTATGTGTCTCAAAGTCCTCAAACAACTAGGCATTAGAATTTTTGATAGGGTACCTGCATTTTATAGAAGGATAAGTTAATGCCAAAATCAATACGACTACTAAATAAATTAGTTTAAGAGGTCTCAATACAACTTGACACAACAACGGTACCTTCTAAGCCATGTCCCTATCACAACAATAGATCCTATTGGGTACTCAATACCCTCTCATTCAACCACTGTAGAAGTCAATTTCTTTTTGGCCTCAATATAATGACACAAAAAGTAATATGTTCCTTCTTTGTTGTTCTGATCCGCAATAACTGCTTATACATGACCTGCTTTTAAGAGAAGGATATAAGTTAATACCAAAATCAGCATGTAAGTTAATACTAATAAATTAAGCTTAAAATTGTAGCAAATTGCAACCCTTTACCTAGTTCAACTATGTCTGATACATGGTCAAAATCCACCGATGCTTCAATCTGGTTCATTTGCAGTACTCTAGGAAGTTGATATGTATCTAGGGTTTGCAAAGGTCTACAAGACCATTGGTCAACCCACTCTATTGATTCACATTCATCACACACCAAATGCATACACGAAGAGAAAAAGCATGTAATCTGTCTAGTATAAATAACTAGTGATGTTCCATTTGAACTTCTAAATGAATGCATGTCACTTGATCCAGTAAGTGTACAACAATCTAGATAGTTTTCAATGTTAGATTCACTTATTAACCAAAAATACCTAGAAACCATAGACTTACGTGCATTACTTGGTCCCATTGTAGAGTTACACCATTGCACAATTGTTTCTGCATCTATTAACATTGCACCACCTTCGTACTTCAATTCCTCTCTAGTAAGATCTCTTTTCACACATGCTCCCACACCATCATGCTATCAATGAAATTCCAAAAATGTTGCACACCACTTGTCACATGCATCCTAGTCAACTAGTAGAACATCCTTTCATTCTTGAATTGTGTGGTGCAATTGTCTGACCATATTAACTATTTGTTGTATCTTATATTTATTTCCCTTAAACTATCATAGAAGACTGTAAAGCATCCTTGCACAAACTCTAAGGAATGAGTACAATCATCGCTAATATAGAAGTGATATTCTCTTATAACCTTTATGTCCTCCTCAGTGCTATCTTGTGCATGCATGAATGCTATGTGTACAAAAATTGTAACTTATGTAGAGTGGTAATACATAGATTGTACTTCATTTTGCAGCTTTAGTGTATAATTCTCAGCAAAATCAATGACAGAGACAATAGTGCCAAGGGGAAAAGTGTCCTTGAATGACTTGAATTGCTCATCTAACCACCTAGCTCTATGTGTGTGACCTATGTACTCATACACTAGTTTCTCTTGAAACGTCTTCATAAAATCAGCTACACATATATCCCTTTTCACTAACTCACACCTCTTTAATTCTTTTCCATCTTTAACACCATATGTGATTGACTTATATTTTCCAATAGAAACTAGTTCCTTACCAATTTCATGTGTGATATCCAGATGTAGGCATCTATGCAACTATTGCAAACCGCCACATGTAGGATGAAAACCTCTCAAACACATAATCTTATAGTAAATGCACCCTTCATCTCATTTACATAGTACACTTGAAATAAATTCTCGTGGTGACTTAGGAGGTGCTTGTAGACCACATTCCTGCAAAACATCCTTACTGTGCTAAGTACAGCATATATAGCGATAAATATCATAATGCATGGAAAATTCAACTTGGACCCTACAAAAACATATAGTACATGCATGATTAATCTTAACATAAAATGGTTTTGTCATTTCAAAAAATCTTTGACTAATTTTAATCTAAGGAAAGCTTTGAAGAAACCTTTCATAAAATTGTGTTTGAGTGGTATCTAAATAGTGTTTTGGATGTGTCACGATTACTAATTCCAATTCGCCTTCTAACAACATCTCTTTGGTTGGGTGAAACCCTTGTGTTATCATGCCAATATTTCTCAATTAACGTTCTTAGTGCATCAACAACAACCTTGTCCTTTCGTGGGAGTCTACGCGAGAATGCCCAAAGAGAATTATTGTTAGGATCCTTGATTTTCTCTCGCCTCTCTAAGGAATAGTGTAATGTGGTTCTACTTATCCTTAATGACTTGCTTGTTTTGCTTATTAAACAAGATTTTTTTATTTCCTTTCCCATTATGGTTGATGTGAGGACATAACGAGTAAAATTAGCATCTTTAGTGCATGATTTCGAACCAATGGCTTGGTATGCATCAAAAATATTTCTCACAATGGTTCTTTCACTATTATTTTCAGATGTTCTTAACCCCAAAATTTTCATTGTCTCTATAAATTTCAGATTTTTAATCATTTCAACAACTAATTGGCATCTTCCACTTTAATTTAAGTTTTCAGAATAGTTATTCCAAATTCTTCTAACCGTTCTTCTACAAGTTCTTTCGGAAATTTAATCATGCATTGGCTTCACAATATTTTCATCAATATCTATTCAGAACTTTGGTTTTCTACGAATTATTCTAAGAGGTGTTAAGATTGGTGCATGCTCTTTGTTTTCATTAGGTGCATTATGTGCATTGATCACATCAAATTCAAATGGTATATCTTCTTCAATTTTAGTAACATGTGCATTCACTGAATCATTTTCAAATGGTGTATATGCATTGCATTCATTAGGTGCATTAATCATATGTATTTGAATTGGTGTATGTAAATCATTTTGATTTGGTGCATTCATCATATCAATTTCAAGTGTTGAATGTTCATCACTTTCATTAGGTGCATTAGATGACGTACCTTCACGTAATCTCCTCATACACTCCCTTTGTCTTTCCTTTGCTACCTCTCTTTGTTCATTTGTTCCTATCTTGTTCTTTCCCATTGTCCTACACATAACATCATGATGACAATCCACAATCAAATAGAAAAAAAACAACAAATGATCATCATTTTGTTATAATGTAAAGTAACAATAATAAAATAACTTTTAAAAAAAACCAAAATACAAGACAAATCAATCATAATAAAAGAAAAAAAAAACAAATGATCATGATTTTGTTATAATATAAAGTAACAATGATAAAATAACTTCAAAAACAATCCAATATATGAGACAAATCAATTATTCCAAAGAAATAGTGACAAAATAATATATGAAAACCTGACTGTTACTATCCCAAAAAAATCATGTGCAAAAATAGTGGGGGTCTTGAAACAACTTGCAATGCTGGTTTACAGGCCGTTGGGACTAAAATATATTAATATTTTCCCATAACCCATACGGGTTATGGAAACCTTTCATGTGAACGTTCACAATTTCTTATAACCCGTACGGGTTATGTAGAACTAGGAAAAGGAGAGGGGAAGAGAGGGAGATTAGGAAAAGGAGAGGGGGGAGAGGGACTGAGGGAGGGAGAGAGGGAATGAGGGAGAGAGGGAGGAAGAGAGGGAGGGAGAGGAAACTTAGTGAAAACTTTAGTGGCTAATATTCACCAATTGGCTATTTTTTGAAATTTGGGAATCAAATTTGGCTAATAATTTCAACTTTTAAGGTGACCCAAATCACCACATTTTTATAAATTTTTATTTTAATGTTATTTAAAATGCTAGAGAATTTATTTTATTAATTTTTTAAACTTAAAGTTTTGCCACAATATTTGATACATGATTGGATCAGATTCACCAACATTTTATAGTTTATTGTAGAAATCAAAATTAATTCACCAATAATATATCATAATTATTAGTTACTTTAAGGTTATATCAACAATCTTTATTTTCCACCTTTGATTTAAAATATAATCTATTGACCTTCATTGTATTCCATGAGGTAAAATATACCTACAAGCTGTAATGCTCGTGGGGTTTGAAATTGCTTTTGAATTGTTGACTTCAATGAAAACCAATGGTCTAAAAAGCAATTTTTGGCCCCATGAGTATTACAAATTGTTTGTAAATTTTATCTCACAAAATAGAAAGAGGGATATTAGATTATTTTAAGTTAATGGTAGAAACCAAATAAAGTATAGTCTAACCCTTAAACTCATTAATGACTTCAACCTTCATGCCTTTACTTTTTTATAAAAGATTTATTTTTAAATGAAAGGAAATGCAATAGTAATTAATGCATACAATGATTATTTTCCAAGATTCGCCAATATTTTCTACCAAAAAATAATTGATATAAAACAAATTCGCCAATAAAAATTAAAAAAAAAATTATCAAAAAGGATGGATTCGCCAATAAACATTATTATTATTTTTAGAAAAAATTAATATTCGCCAAGATTTTATACAATTTTTTGAGGGGGGGGTTCTTAAAGTTATCACTGGAGCTGAGAGAGAGAGAGAGAGAGAGAGAGGAGAGAGAGAGAGATGAGAGAGAGATGAGAGAGAGAGAGAGAGAGAGAGAGAGGAGAGAGAGGAGAGAGAGAGAGAGAGAGGGGGGGGGGGGGGATGGATGGAGAGGG